>NW_027667506.1:0-226000 GCF_963924665.1 Micromys minutus
AAAATAAGAAAAATTTCTGGAATTTTGCCCCAAAATAAGTGGAATTTCTGAATTTTGCCCCCAAAAAAGAAGACTTTCTGTCTTTTTGCCCCAACATATAGGGAATTTCTGCATTTTTGCCCCACAATTAGGGGAATTTCTGCAATTTTGCTCCAAAATACAGGGAATTTCTGCTTTTTTGCCCAAAAATAAGGGGAATGTTTTCCTTTTGCCACAAAAAAAGGAAATTTCTTCATTTTTGCCCCAAAATAATAGGAATTTCTGCCTTTTTACATCAAAATAAATGAAATTTCTGCCTTTTTACTCAAAATATACAGAATTTCTGTATTTTTGCCCCAAAATAAATGCAATTTTTAAATTTTGCCCTGAAATAAGTGAAATTTCTTTAATTTTGCCTCACAATAAGGGAAATTTCTGCTTTTTTGCCACAAAATAAGGGGATTTTCTGTCTTTTTGCCCCAAAATAAAAGGAATTTCAGACTTTTTACATAATAATAAGGGGAATCTCTCCTTTTTGCCCTAAAATATGGGGAATTTCTGTATTTTTGCCCCAAAATAAAAAAATTTTCTGAAATTTTGTACCAAAATAAAAGTAATTTCTGCCTTTTTGCCCCAAAATAAGAGAAATTTCTGCGTTTTTCCCTGATATAAGTGAAATTTCTGTAATTTTGCCCCAAAATTAGGGAGATTTCTGCAAATTTTGCCCTAAAATAAAGGAAATTTCTGGAATTTTGCCCCAAAATAAGGAGAATTTCTGTCTTTTTGCTCCAAAATAATGTGAATTTCTGCATTTCCCCTCAAAATTAGGGGAATATGTGCAATTTTGCTTCAAAATACGGGGAATTTTTCCCTTATTGCACCAAAATAAAGGGAATTTCTGCATTTTTGCAACAATATAAGGGGAATTTCTGAAATTTTGCTCCCAAATACAGGGAATTTTTGCCTTATTTCCCAAAATAGAGTGGAATTTCTACCTTTTTGCACTGAAATATTTGAAATTTCCGCAATTTTACCCCAAAATAAGGGGAATTTCTGTTTTTGGCCCCAAAATTAGGAGAATTTCTGCTTTTTGCCCCAAATTAAAGCAAATTTCTGACTTTTTGCCTTGAAATAAGTGAAATTTCTGCAATTTTGCCCCAAAATAAGGGGAATTTCTGCCTTTTTGCCAAAATAAGGGGAATTTCATCATTTTACCTTCAAATAAGGGGAATTTTTGCCTTTTTGCCACAAAATATGGGGAATTTCTGCCTTATTGCCCCCAAATAAAGAAAATTTTTGCTTTTCTGCCCCAATTAATTGGAATTTTTGCCTTTTTGCCACAAAGTAAAGGGAATTTCTGCCTTTTTGCACCAAAATAATGAGAATTTCAGCCTTTTTACCCCAAAATAAGGGGAATTTCTGCCTTTTGCCCAAAATATGGGGAATTTCTGACTTTTTGTTCCAAAATAAGGAAATTTTCTTCAATTTTGTCCCAAAATAAAAGAAATTTCTGCTTTTTGCTCCCAAATAAAAGTAATTTCTGACTTTTTGCCCTGAAATAAATGAAATTTCTGCAATTTTGCCCGAAAATAAGGGAAATTTGTGCCTTTTTGCCCCAAAATGAGGGGAATTTCTGCCTTTTAACCCGAAAATATGGGGAATTTCAGCATTTTACCTCAAAATAATGGGAATTTCAGCCTTTTTGCACCAAAATATGGGGAATTTCTGCCTTTTTGCTACAAAATAAGAAAAATTTATGCAATTCTGTACTAAAATAAAAGCAATTTCTAAAATTTGGCCCCAAAATAAAGGAAATTTCTGATTTTTGCCCAGAAATAAGGAGAATTTTTGTATTTTTGCCCCCAAAAAGGAATTTCTGCTTTTTTGCCCCAAAATTAGGGGAGTTTCTGCAATTTTGCTTCAAAATACAGGGATTTTCTTCCTCTTTTTCAGAAAATAAAGGGAACTTCTGCCGATTTGCCCCAAATAAAAGGAATTTCTGCATTTTTGCCCCAATATTTGAAGAATTTCTGCAATTTTGCTTTAAAATACGGAGAATTTCTGCCTTTTTGCCCAAAATTAAGAGGATTTTCTGCCTTTTTGCCGCCAAACAAAAGAAATTTCTGCAATTTTATCCCAAAATAAAAGGAATTTCTGCCTTTAGGCCCTCAAATAACGGGAATTTCTGCCTTTTTGCCCTGAAATATGTGAAATGTCTGCCTTTTTACCCCAAAATAAGGTGAATATCTACCTTTTTGCCCCAAAATAATAGGAATTTCTGCCTTTTTGCCCCAAAATGTGAAAATTTTTTGCTTTTTTTCTCTGAAATATGTGAAATTTCTGCAATTTTGCCTTAAAATAAAAGAAATTTCTGCAATTTTTCCTCTTAATGAAGGAATTTTTCAATTTTGCCTCAAAATAAAGGGAATTTTTGTTTTTTGTCCCCAAAGAAGGGAAATTTCTGCAATTTTGCACTAAGATAAGGGGAATTTCTGCCTTTTGCCCCAAAATAAGGAGAATTTCTGCTTTTTTCCCCAAAACAAAGAAAATTACTGCATGTTTTACGCCAAAATTAGGTGAATTTCTGCAATTTTGCTCCAAAATACGGTAATTTTCTGCCTTTTTCGCAGAAAATAAGGGGAATTTCTGCCATTTTGCCACGAAATAAGTGAAATTTCTGCAGTTTTACCCCAAAATAAGGGGAATTTCTTACTTATTGCCCCAAAATTAGGGGAATTTCTGCAATTTTGCTCCAAAATACGGAGAATTTCTGCCTTTTTGCCCGAAAATAAAGAAAATGTATAACTTTTTGCCATAAAAAGGGAAATTTCTTCATTTTTACCCCAAAATAAGGGGATTTTCCGCCTTTTTGACATAAAATAAGTGTAGTTTCTGACTTTTTTCCAAAAATAAATGGAATTTCTGTCTTTTTGCCCCCAAATAAGGGGAATTTCCGACTTTTTGCCCTGAAATAAGATAAATTTCAAAAATTTTTCCTCAAAATAATTGAAATTTCTGCAATTTCGCCCCAAAATGAGGGGAATTTCTGTATTTTTGCCCCAAAATAAGGGAAATTTCTGCCTTTTTGCCTCCAAATAAGGAGAATTTGAGCCTTTTTACCTCAAAATAAGGGGAATTTCTGCATTTTTGCTACAAAATATTAGGAAATTCTGCATTTTTGCTCCAAAATAAGGAAAATTTCAGCCTTTCTTTTCTGAAATAAGTAATATTTCTGCACTTTTGCCCCAAAATAAGTGAAATTTCTGCAATTTTGCCCCAAAATAAGGGAAATTTCTTGAATTTTGCCCCAAAATAAGTGGAATTTCTGAGTTTTGCCCTAAAATAAGAAGAATTTCTGTCTTTTTGCCCCAACATATAGGAAATTTCTGTCTTTTTGCCCCTCAATTAAAGGAATTTCTGCAATTTTGCTCCAAAATACGGGGAATTTCTGCTTTTTTTCCCGAAAATAAAGGGAATGTATACCTTTTGCCACAAAAAGGGGAAATTTCTTCATTTTTGCCCCAAAATAAGAGGAATTTCTGCCTTTTTACCACAAAGTAAGTGAAATTTCTGCCTTTTTACCCAAAAATAAACAGAATTTCTGGTTTTTTGCCCCAAAATAAAAGGAATTTTTGAATTATGCCCTGAAATTTGTGAAATTTCTGCAATTTTGCCCTGAAATAAAAGAAATTTCTTCCATTTTGCCACAAAAAAGGGGAATTTCTGTCTTTTTGCCCCAAAATAAGGGAAATTTCTGCCTTTTTGCCCCCAAATAAAGGGAATTTCAGCCTTTTTACCTCAAAATAAATGGAATTTCTGCATTTTTGCCACAAAATATTAGGAGTTTCTGCATTTTGGCTACAAAATAAGGAAAATTTCTGCATTTTTTCCTTGAAATAAGTGAAATTTCTGCAATTTTGCCCCAAAATAAAAGAAATTTCTGCAATTTTGCTTCAAAATATGGAAAATTTGTGGAAATTTGCCCCAAAATAAGTGGAATTTCTGAGTTTTGCTTCAAAATAAGGACAATTTCTGTCTTCTTGCCCCAACAAATAGGAAATTTCTGCCTTTTTGCCCCACAACTAGGGGAATTTGTGCAATTTTGCTCCAAAATTCGAAGAATTTCTGCATTTTTTCCCAAAAATAAGGGGAATGTATACCTTTTGCCACAAAAAAGAGAAATTTCTTCATTTTTGCCCCAAAATAAGAGGAATTTCTGCCTTTTTACCTCAAAATAAGTGAATTTTCTGCCTTTTTACCCAAAAATAAACTGAATTAATGTCTTTTTGCTCCAAAATAAAAGAAATTTTTGAATTATGCCCTGAAATTACTGAAATTTCTGCAATTTTGCCCTAAAATAAAAAAAATTTCTGCCTTTGTGCCACAAAATAAGGGGAATTTCTGTCTTTTTGCCCCAAAATAAGAGGAATTTCTGTCTTTTTAGTCAAAATAAGTGAAATTTCTGCCTTTTTACTCAAAAATATACGGAATTTCTGTATATTTGCCCCAAAATATAAGGAATTTTTTAATTTTGCCCTGAAATAAATGAAATTTCTCCAATTTTGCCTCAAAATAAGGGAAATTTCTGCTTTTTTGCCACAAAATAAGGGGAATTTCTGTCTTTTTACCCCAAAATAAAAGGAATTTCAGCCTTTTTACCTAATAATAAAGGGAATCTCTCCTTTTTGCCCTAAAATATGGGGAATTTCTGTATTTTTGCCCCAAAATAAAAAAATTTTCTGCAATTTTGTACCAAAATAAAAGTAATTTCTTCCTTTTTGCCCCAAAATAAGAGAAATTTCTGAGTGTTTTCCCTGAAATAAGTGAAATTTCTGTAATTTTGCCTTAAAATTAGGGAGATTTCTGCAATTTTGCCCCAAAATAAAGGTAATTTCTGGAATTTTGCCCCAAAATAAGGGGAATTTCTGACTTTTTACCCTGAAATAAGGAGAATTTCTGTCTTTTTGCCCCAAAATAATGTGAATTTCTGCATTTTCCTTCAAAATTAGGGGAATATGTGCAATTTGGCTTCAAAATACGGGGAATTTTTGCCTTATTGCCCGAAATAAAGTGGAATTTCTGCATTTTTGCCCTGAAATATTTGAAATTTCCGCAATTTTACCCCAAAATAAGGGGAATTTCTGTTTTTGGCCCCAAAATTAGGAGAATTTCTGCTTTTTGCCCCAAATTAAGGCAAATTTCTGACTTTTTGCCCTGAAATAAGTGAAATTTCTGCAATTTTGCCACAAAATAAGGGGAATTTCTGCCTTTTTGCCAAAATAAGGGGGATTTCAGCATTTTACCTTCAAATAAGGGGAATTTCTGCCTTTTTGCCACAAAATATGGGGAATTTCTGCCTTATTGCCCACAAATAAGGAAAAATTTTGCTTTTCTGCCCCAATTAATGGGAATTTCTGCCTTTTTGCCACAAAGTAAAGGGAATTTCTGCCTCTTTGCCCTAAAATAACAGAAATTTCAGCCTTTTTACCCAAAATAAGGGGAATTTCTGCATTTTTCCCAAAATATGAGGAATTTCTGACTTTTTGTTTCAAAATAAGTATAATTTCTTCAATTTTGTACCAAAATAAAAGAAATTTCTGCTTTTTGCCCCAAAATAAAAGTAATTTCTGACTTTTTGCCCTGAAATAAATGGAATTTCTGCAATTTTGCCCGAAAATAAGGGAAATTTGTTCCTTTATGCCCCAAAATGAGGGGAATTTCTGCCTTTTAACCCCAAAATATGGGGAATTTCAGCATTTTACCTCAAAATAAGGGGAATATCAGCCTTTTTGCACCAAAATATGAAGAATTTCTGCCTTTTTGCCACAAAATAAGAAAAATTTCTGTAATTCTGTACTAAAATAAAAGCAATTTCTAAAATTTGGCCCCAAAATAAAGAAAATTTCTGATTTTTGCCCAGAAATAAGGAGAATTTTTGTATTTTTGCCCCCAAAAAAGGGAATTTCTGCTTTTTTGCCCCAAAATTAGGGGAGTTTCTGCAATTTTGCTTCAAAATACAGGGAATTTCTGCCTCTTTTTCAGAAAATAAGGGGAACTACTGCCGATTTGCCCCAAATAAAGGGAATTTCTGCATTTTTGCCCCAATATTTGGGGAATTTCTGCAATTTTGCTTTAAAATACGGAGAATTTCTGCCTTTTTGCCCAAAATTAAGGGGATTTTCTACTTTTTGCCTACAAACAAGGGAAATTTCTGCAATTTTATCCCAAAATAAAAGCAATTTCTGCCTTTATGCCCTCAAATAACGAGAATTTCTTCCTTTTTGCCCTGAAATATGTGAAATGTCTTCAATTTTACCCCAAAATAAGGTGAATTTCTACCTTTTTGCCCAAAAATAATGGGAATTTCTGACTTTTTGCCCCAAAATATGAAAAAATTTTGCTTTTTTTCTCTGAAATATGTGAAATTTCTGCAATTTTGCCTTAAAATAAAAGAAATTTCTGCAATATTTCCCCATAATAAAGGAATTTTTTGCAATTTTGCCCCAAAATAAAGGGAATTTCTGTTTTTTGTCCCCAAATAAGGGAAATTTCTGCAATTTTGCCCTAAAATAAAGGGAATTTCTGCCTTTTGCCCCAAAATAAGGAGAATTTCTGCCTTTTTGCCCCATAACTAAGAAAATTACTGCATGTTTTATCCCAAAATTAGGTGAATTTCTGCAATTTTGCTCCAAAATACTTGGATTTTCTGCGATTTTCGCAGAAAATAAGGGGAATTTCTGCCATTTTTTGCCGCGAAATGAGTGAAATTTCTGCAGTTTTTACCCCAAGATAAGGAGAATTTCTGCCATTTTGCCCCCAAATTAGGGGAATTTCTGCAATTTTGCTCCAAAATACGGGGAATTTCTGCCTTTTTGCCCGAAAATAAAGGGAATGTATATCTTTTTGCCATAAAAAGTGAAATTTCTTCATTTTTACCCCAAAATAAAGGGATTTTCCACCTTTTTGACTCAAAATAACTGCAATTTCTGAATTTTCCAAAAATAAATGGAATTTTTGTCTTTTTGCCCCAAAATAAGGGGAATTTCCAACTTTTTACCCTGAAATAAATAAAATTTCAAAAATTTTTCCCCAAAATAATTTAAATTTCTGTAATTTTGCCCCAAAATAAGAAAAATTTCTGCCTTTTTGCCCCAAAATAAGGGAAATTTCTGCCTTTTTACCTCAAAAGAAGGGGAATTTCTGCATTTTTGCCACAAAATATAAGGAATTTCTGCCTTTTTGCCCCAAAATAAGAAAAATTTCTGCTTTTTTTCCCTGAAATAAGTGAATTTTCTGGAATTTTGGCCCAAAAAAATTGAAATTTCTGCAATTTTGTCCCAAAATAAGAAAAATTTCTGGAATTTTGCCCCAAAATAATTGGAATTTTCGAGTTTTGCCCCAAAAAAAGGAGAATTTCTGTCTTTTTGCCCCAACATATAGGGAATTTCTGCCTTTTTGCCCCACAATTAGGGGAATTTCTGCAATTTTGCTCCAAAATACAGGGAATTTCTGCTTTTTTGCCCGAAAATAAGGGGAATGTTTACCTTTTGCCACAAAAAAATGGAAATTTCTTCATTTTTGCCCCAAAATAAGAGGAATTTCTGCCTTTTTACGTCAAAATAAGTGAAATTTCTGCCTTTTTACTCAAAAATATACGGAATTTCTGTATTTTTACCCCAAAATAAATGCAATTTTTGAATTTTGCCCTGAAATAAGTGAAATTTCTCCAATTTTGCCTCAAAATAAGGGAAATTTCTGCTTTTTTGCCACAAAATAAGGGGAATTTCTGTCTTTTTGCCCCAAAATAAAAGGAATTTCAGACTTTTTACCTAATAATAAGGGGAATCTCTCCTTTTTGCCCTAAAATATGGGGAATTTCTGTATTTTTGCCCCAAAATAAAAAAAAAATTTCTGCAATTTTGTACCAAAATAAAAGTAATTTCTGCCTTTTTGCCCCAAAATAAAAGAAATTTCTGCGTTTTTTCCATGAAATAAGTGAAATTTCTGTTATTTTGCCCCAAAATTTGGGAGATTTCTGCCATTTTGCCCCAAAATAAAGGAAATTTCTGGAATTTTGCCCCAAAATAAGGAGAATTTCTGTCTTTTTGCCCCAAAATAATGTGAATTTCTGCATTTTCCCTCAAAATAAGCGGAATATGTGCAATTTTGCTTCAAAATACGGGGAATTTCTGCTTTATTGCACCAAAATAACGGGAATTTTTGCATTTTTGCACCAATATGAGGGGAATTTCTGAAATTTTGCTCAAAATACGGGGAATTTTTGCCTTATTGCCCGAAATAAAGTGGAATTTCTGCCTTTTTGCCCTGAAATATTTGAAATTTCTGCAATTTTACCCCAAAATAAGGGGAATTTCTGATTTTGGCCCCAAAATTTGGAGAATTTCTTCTTTTTGCCCCAAATTAAAGCAAATTTCTGACTTTTTGCCCTGAAATAAGTGAAATTTCTGCAATTTTGCCCCAAAATAAGGGGAATTTCTGCCTTTTTGCCAAAATAAGGGGAATTTCATCATTTTACCTTCAAATAAGGGGAATTTCTGCCTTTTTACCACAAAATATGGGGAATTTCTGCCTTATTGCCCCCAAATAGAGAAAATTTTTGCTTTTCTGCCCCAATTAATGGGAATTTCTGCCTTTTTGCCACAAAGTAAAGAGAATTTCTGCCTTTTTGCCCCAAAATAATGGGAATTGTACACTTTTTACCTAAAAATAAGGGGAATTTCTGCCTTTTGCCCAAAATATGGGGAATTTCTGACTTTTTGTTCCAAAATAAGGAAATTTTCTCCAATTTTGTCCCAAAATAAAAGAAATTTCTGCTTTTTGCCCCCAAATAAAAGTAATTTCTGACTTTTTGCCCTGAAATAAATGAAATTTCTTCAATTTTGCCCAAAAATAAAAAAAATTTGTGCCTTTTTGCTTCAAAATGAGGGGAATTTCTGCCTTTTAATCCCAAAATATGGGGAATTTCAGAATTTTACCTCAAAATACGGGGAAATTCAGCCTTTTTGCACCAAAATATGGGGAATTTCTGCCTTTTTGCCACAAAATAAGAAAAATTTCTGCAATTCTGTACCAAAATAAAAGCAATTTCTAAAATTTTGCCCCAAAATAAGGGAAATTTCTGATTTTTGCCCCGAAATAAGGAGAATTTCTGTATTTTTGCCCCCAAAAAAGGGAATTTCTGCCTTTTTGCCCCAAAATTAGGGGAGTTTCTGCAATTTTGCTTCAAAATACAGGGAATTTCTGCCTCTTTTTCAGAAAATAAGGGGAACTTCTTCCGATTTGCCCCAAATAAAGGGAATTTCTGCATTTTTGCCCCACTATTTGAGGAATTTCTGCAATTTTGCTTTAAAATACAAGGAATTTCTGCCTTTTTGCCCAAAATTAAGGGGATTTTCTGCCTTTTTGCCCCCAAACAAGGGAAATTTCTGCAATTTTATCCCAAAATAAAAGGAATTTCTGCCTTTATTCCCTCAAATAACGGGAATTTCTGCCTTTTGCCCTGAAATATGTGAAATGTCTTCAATTTTACCCCAAAATAAGGTGAATTTCCAACTTTTTGCCGCAAAATAATGGGAATTTCTGACTTTTTGCCCCAAAATATGAAAATTTTTTGCTTTTTTTCTCTGAAATATGTGAAATTTCTGCAATTTTGCCTTAAAATAAAAGAAATTTCTGCAATTTTTCCCCTTAATGAAGGAATTTTTCAATTTTGCCCCAAAATAAAGGGAATTTTTGTTTTTTGTCCCCAAATAAAGGAAATTTCTGCAATTTTGCCCTAAAATAAGGGGAATTTCTGCCTTTTGCCCGAAAATAAGGAGAATTTCTGCTTTTTGCCCCAAAACAAAGAAAATTACTGCATGTTTTACGCCAAAATTAGGTGAATTTCTGAAATTTTGCTCCAAAATACAGGGATTTTCTGTCTTTTTCGCAGAAAATAAGGGGAATTTCTGCCATTTTGTCACGAAATAAGGGAAATTTCTGCAGTTTTACCCCAAAATAAGGGGAATTTCTGACTTTTTGCCCCAAAATTAGGGGAATTTCTGCAATTTTGCTCCAAAATACAGAGAATTTCTGCCTTTTTGCCCGAAAATAAAGTGAATGTATACCTTTTTGCCATAAAAAGGGAAATTTCTTCATTTTTACCCCAAAATAAGGGGATTTTCCGCCTTTTTTGGACAAATAAGTGTAATTTCTGACTTTTTTCCAAAAATAAATGGAATTTCTGTCTTTTTGCCCCCAAATAATGGGAATTTCCGACTTTTTGCCCTGAAATAAGTTAAATTTCAAAAATTTTTCCCCAAAATAATTGAAATTTCTGCAATTTTGCCCCAAAACAAGGGGAATTTCTGTATTTTTGCCCCAAAATAAGGGAAATTTCTGCCTTTTTGCCTCCAAATAAGGGGAATTTGAGCCTTTTTACCTCAAAATAAGGGGAATTTCTGCATTTTTGCCACAAAATATTAGGAATTTCTGCATTTTTGCTCCAAAATAAGGAAAATTTCTGCCTTTCTTTC
Source organism: Micromys minutus (assembly GCF_963924665.1). Lineage (NCBI taxonomy): Eukaryota > Metazoa > Chordata > Mammalia > Rodentia > Muridae > Micromys > Micromys minutus. Next base: position 10,515 of record NW_027667506.1, read on the forward strand.
CTGAAATAAGTAAAATTTCTGCAATTTTACCCCAAAATAAGTGAAATTTCTGCAATTTTGCCCCAAAATAAGGGAAATTTCTTGAATTTTGCCCCAAAATAAGTGGAATTTCTGAGTTTTGCCCTAAAATAAGGAGAATTTCTGTCTTTTTGCCCCAACATATAGGAAATTTCTGCCTTTTTGCCCCACAATTAAAGGAATTTCTGCAATTTTGCTCCAAAATACGGAGAATTTCTGCTTTTTTTCCTGAAAATAAGGGAAATGTATACCTTTTGCCACAAATAAAGGAAATTTCTTCATTTTTGCCCCAAAAAGAGGAATTTCTGCCTTTTTATCTCAAAGTAAGAGAAATTTCTGCCTTTTTACCCAAAAATAAACGGAATTTCTGTCTTTTTACCCCAAAATAAAAGGAATTTTTGAATTATGCCCTGAAATTTGTGAAATTTCTGCAATTTTGCCCTAAAATAAAAGAAATTTCTTCTTTTTGCCACAAAAAAGGGGAATTTCTGTCTTTTTGCCCCAAAATAAGGGAAATTTCTGCCTTTTTGCCCCCAAATAAAGAGAATTTCAGCCTTTTTACCTCAAAATAAATGGAATTTCTGCATTTTTGCCAAAAATATTAGGAATTTCTGCCTTTTTGCTACAAAATAAGAAAAATTTCTGCCTTTTTTCCCTGAAATAAGTGAAATTTCTGCAATTTTGCCCCAAAATAAGTGAAATTTCTGCAATTTTGCCCCAAAATAAGGAAAATTTGTGGAATTTTGCCCCAAAATAAGTGGAATTTCTGAGTTTTGCCCCAAAATAAGGAGAATTTCTGTCGTCTTGCCCCAACAAATAGGGAATTTCTGCCTTTTTGCCCCACAACTAGGGGAATTTCTGCAATTTTGCTCCAAAATACGAAGAATTTCTGTATTTTTTACCAAAAATAAGGGGAATGTATACCTTTTGCCACAAAAAAAGGGAAATTTCTTTATTTTTGCCCCAAAATAAGAGGAATTTCTGCCTTTTTACCTCAAAATAAGTGAATTTTCTGCTTTTTTACCCAAAAATAAACTGAATTTCTGTCTTTTTGCTCCAAAATAAAAGAAATTGTTGAATTATGGCCTGAAATTAGTGAAATTTCTGCAATTTTGCCCTAAAATAAAAGAAATTTTTGCCTTTGTGCCACAAAATAATGGGAATTTCTGTCTTTTTGCCCCAAAATAGGGAAAATTTCTGCCTTTTTGCCCCCAAATAAGGGAAATTTCAGTCTTTTTACCTCAAAATAAGGTGAATTTCTGCATTTTTGCCACAAAATACTAGGAATTTCTGCCTTTTTGCTCCAAAATAAGAAATTTTCTGCCTTTTTTCCCTGAAATAATGAAATTTCTGCAATTTTGCCCCTAAATAAGGGGAATTTCTGTCTTTTTGCCCCAAAGTAAGGGGAATTTCAGCCTTTTTACCTAATAATAAGGGGAATCTCTGCCTTTTTGCCCTAAAATATGGGGAATTTCTGTATTTTTGCCCCAAAATAAAGAAAATTTCTGCAATTTTGTACCAAAATAAAAGTAATTTCTCCCTTTTTGCCCCAAAATAAGAGAAATTTCTGCGTTTTTTCCATGAAATAAGTGAAATTTCTGCAATTTTGCCCCAAAATAATGGACATTTTTGGAATTTTGCCCCAAAATAAGGGGAATTTCTGACTTTTTGCTTAAAATAAGGAGAATTTCCGTCTTTTTGCCCCAAAATAATGTGAATTTCTGCATTTTCCCTCAAAATTAGGGGAATATGTGCAATTTTGCTTCAAAATACGTAAAATTTCTGCCTTATTGCACCAAAATAAAGGGAATTTGTGCATTTTTGCACCAATATAAGGGGAATTTCTGAAATTTTGCTCCAATATACGGGGAATTTCAGCCTTATTGCCTGAAACAAAGTGGAATTTCTGGCTTTTTTGCCCTGAAATATTTGAAATTTCCACAATTTTACCCCAAAATAAAGGGAATTTCTGTTTTTGGCCCCAAAATTAGGAGAATTTCTGCTTTTTGCCCCAAAATAATGCAAATTTCTGACTTTTTGCACTGAAATAACTGAAATTTCTGCAATTTTGCCCCAAAATAAGGGGAATTTCTGCTTTTTTGCAAAAATAAGGGGAATTTCAGCATTTTACCTTCAAATAAGGGGAATTTCTGCCTTTTTGCCACAAAATACGGGAAATTTCTGCCTTATTGCCCCCAAATAAGGAAAATTTTTGCTTCTCTGCCCCAATTAACGGGAATTTCTGCCTTTTTGCCACAAAGCAAAGGGAATTTCTGCCTTTTTGCCCCAAAATAACGGGAATTTCAGCCTTTTTACCTCAAAATTATAAGAATTTCTGCCTTTTGCCCAAAATATGAGGAATTTCTGATTTTTGTTCCAAAATAAGGAAATTTTCTTAAATTTTGTACCAAAATAAAAGAAATTTCTGGTTTTTGCCCCAAAATAAAAGTAATTTCTGACTTTTTGCCCTGAAATAAATGAAATTTCTACAATTTTGCTAAAAAATAAGGGAAATTTGTGCCTTTTTGCCACAAAATTTGGGGAATTTCTGCCTTTTAACCCCAAAATATGGGGAATTTCAGCATTTTACCTCAAAATACAGGGAATTTCAGCCTTTTTGCACCAAAATATGGGGAATTTCTGCCTTTTCGCCACAAAATAAGAAAAATTTCTGCAATTCTGTACCAAAATAAAAGAAATTTCTTAAATTTTGCCCCAAAATAAGGGAAATTTCTGATTTTTGCCGCGAAATAATGAGAATTTCTGTATTTTTGCCCCCCAAAAAAGGGAATTTCTGCCTTTTTGCCCCAAAATGAGGGGAGTTTCTGCAATTTTGCTTCAAAATACAGGGAATTTCTGCCTCTTTTCCCGAAAATAAGGGGAACTTCTGCCGATTTGCCCCAAATAAAGGAAATTTCTGCATTTTTGCCCCAATATTTGGGGAATTTCTGCAATTTTGCTTTAAAATATGAGGAATTTCTGCCTTTTTGCCCAAAATTAAGGGGATTTTCTGCATTTTTGCCCTCAAACAATGGAAATTTCTGCAATTTTATCCCAAAATAATGGAAATTTCTGCCTTTTTGCCCCCAAATAACAGGAATTTCTGCCTTTTTGACCTGAAATATGTGAAATGTCTGCAATTTTATTCCAAAATAAGGTGAATTTATGCCTTTTTGCCCCAAAATAATGGGAATTTCTGCATTTTTGTCCCAAAATAAGAAAAATTTTTGCTTTTTTCTCTGAAATAAGTGAAATTTCTGCAATTTTGCCTTAAATTAAAAGAAATTTTTGCAATTTTTCCCCAAAATAATTGAAATATCTCCAATTTTGCCCCAAAATAAGGGGAATTTCTGTATTTTTGCCAAAAAATAAGGGAAATTTCTGCTTTTTTGCCCCCAAATAAGGTGAATTTCAGCATTTTAACTAAAAATAAGTTTTAATTTCTGCATTTTTGCCACAAAATATTAAGAATTTCTGCATTTTTGCTCCAAAATGAGGAAAATTTCTGCCTTTCTTGGCTGAAATAAGTGAAATTTCTGCAATTTTGCCCCAAAATAAGTGAAATTTCTGCAATTTTGCCCCAAAATAAAGGAAATTTCTGAAATTTGGCCCCAAAATAAGTGGAATTTCTGAGTTTTGCCCCAAAATAAGGAGAATTTCTGTCTTTTTTCCTCTACAAATAGGGGATTTCTGCTTTTGCCCAACAACTAGGGGAATTTCTGCAATTTTGCTCCAAAATACAGGGAATTTCTGCATTTTTCCCAAAAATAAAGAGAATGTATACATTTTGCCACAAAAAAGGGAAATTTCTTAATTTTTGCCCCAAAATAAGAGGAATTTCTGCCTTTTTACCTCAAAATAAGTGAAATTTCTGCCTTTTTACCAAAAAATAAATGGAATTTCTGTTTTTTTGCCCCAAAATAAAAGGAATTTTTGAATTATGCCATGAAATTCGTGAAATTTCTGCAATTTTGCCCTAAAATAAAAGAAATTTCTGCCTTTGTGCCACAAAATAATGGGAATTTCTGGCTTTTTGCCCCAAAATAGGGGAAATTTCTTCCTTTTTGCCCCCAAATAAGGGGAATTTCATCCTTTTTACCTCAAAATAAGTGAAATTTCTGCAATTTTTCCCCAAAATAAGTGAAATTTCTGCAATTTTGCCCCAAAATAAGGAAAATTATTGGAATTTTGCCCCAAAATAAGTGGAATTTTTTGTTTTGCCCCAAAATAAGGAGAATTTCTGTCTTTTTGCCCCAACAAATAGGAATTTCTGCCTTTTTGCCCCACAACTAGGGGAATTTGTGCAATTTTGCTCCAAAATACGGGGAATTTCTGCTTTTTTTCCCGAAAATAAAGGGAATGTATACCTTTTGCCACAAAAAAAGGGAAATTTCCTAATTTTTGCCCCAAAATAAAAGGAATTTCTGCCTTTTTGCCTAAAAATAAGTGAAATTTCTGCCTTTTTACCCAAAGATAAACGGAATTTCTGTCTTTTTGCCCCAAAATAAAAGGAATCTTTGAATTATGCCCTGAAATAAGTGAAATTTCTGCAATTTTGCCCCAAAATAAGGGAAATTTCTGCCTTTTTGCCACAAAATAAGGAGAATTTCTGCATTTTTGCCACAAAATATTAGGAATTTCTGCCTTTTTGCCCCAAAATAATGAAAATTTCTGCATTTTTTCCTGAAATAAGTGAAATTTCTGCAATTTTGCGCCAAAATAATTGAAATTTCTGCAATTTTGTCTCAAAATTAGGGAAATTTCTGGAATTTTGCCCCAAAATATGTGGAATTTCTGAGTTTAGCCTCAAAATAAGGTTAATTTCTGTCTTTTTGCCACAACATATAGGGAATTTTTGCCTTTTTGCCCCACAATTAGGGTAATTTCTGCAATTTTGCTCCAAAATACGGGGAATTTCTGCATTTTTGCCACAAAATAAGGGGAATTTCTGTCTTTTTGCCCCAAAATTAGGGGAATTTCAGCCTTTTTACCTAATAATAAGGGGAATCTCTGCATTTTTGCCCTAAAATATGGGGAATTTCTGTATTTTTGTCCCAAAATAAAGAAATTTTCTGCAATTTTGTACCAAAATAAAAGTAATTTCTGCCTTTTTGCTGCAAAATAAGAGAAATTTCTGCATTTTTTCTCTGAAATAATTAAAATTTCTGTAATTTTGCCCTAAAATAAGGGAGATTTCTGCAATTTTGCACCAAAATAATGGACATTTCTGAAATTTTGCCCCAAAATAAGTGGAATTTCTGACTTTTTGCCCTGAAATAAGGAGAATTTCTGTCTTTTTGCCCAAAAATAATGTGAATTTCTGCATTTTCCCTCAAAATTAGGGGAATATGTGCAATTTTGCTTCAAAATACGGGGAATTTCTGCTTTATTGCACCAAAATAAAGGGAATTTCTGCCTTTTTGCACCAATAAAAAGGGAATTTCTGAAATTTTGCTCCAAAATACGGGGAATTTTTGCCTTAATGCCCGAAATAAAGTGGAATTTCTGCCTTTTTGCACTGAAATATTTGAAATTTCTGCAATTTTACCCCAAAATAAGGGGAATTTCTGTTTTTGGCCCCAAAATTAGAAGAATTTCTGCTTTTTGCCCCAAAATAAGGCAAATTTCTGACTTTGCCCTGAAATAAGTGAAATTTCTGCAATTTTGCCCGAAAATAAGGGGAATTTCTGCCTTTTTGCCAACATGAGGGGAATTTCAGCATTTTACCTCCAAATAAGGGGAATTTCTGCATTTTGCCACAAAATATGGGTCATTTCTGCCTTATTGCCCCTAAATAAGGAAAATTTTTGCTTTTCTGCCCCAATTAACGGGAATTTCTGCCTTTTTGCCACAAAGTAAAGGGAATTTCTGCCTTTTTGCCCAAAAATAACGGGAATTTCAGCCTTTTTACCTCAAATAAAGGGAATTTCTGCCTTTTGCCCAAAATATGGGGAATTTCTGACTTTTTGTTCCAAAATAAGGAATATTTCTTCAATTTTGAACCAAAATAAACAAAATTTCTGCTTTTTGCCCCAAAATAAAAGTAATTTCTGACTTTTTGCCCTGAAATAAATGAAATTTCTGCAATTTAGCCCGAAAATAAGGAAAATTTGTGCCTTTTTGCCCCAAAATGAGGGGAATTTCTGCCCTTTAACCCGAAAATATGGGGAATTTCAGCATTTTACCTCAAAATAAGGGGAATTTCAGCCTTTTTGCACCAAAATATGGGGAATTTCTGCCTTTTTGCTACAAAATAAAAAAAATTTCTGCAATTCTGTTCCAAAATAAAAAAAATTTCTAAAATTTTGCCCCAAAATAAGGGAAATTTCTGATTTTTGCCCCGAAATAAGGAGAATTTTGGTATTTTTGCCCCAAAAAAAGAAGAATATCTGCCTTTTTGCCCCAAAATTACGGGAGTTTCTGCAATTTTGCTTTAAAATACAGAGAATTTCTGCCTCTTTTCCCAAAAATAAGGGGAACTTCTGCTGATTTGCCCCAAATAAAGGGAATTTCTGCATTTTTGCCCCAATATTTGGGGAATTTCTGCAATTTTGCTTTAAAATACAAGGAATTTCTGCCTTTTGCCCTCAAATAACAGGAATTTCTGCCTTTTGCCCCGAAATATGTGAAATGTCTGCAATTTTACCCCAAAATAAGGTGAATTTCTGCCTTTTTGCCCCAAAATAATGGAAATTTCTGCATTTTTGCTTCAAAACAAGAAAAATTTTTGCTTTTTTTCTCTGAAATAAGTGAAATTTCTGCAATTTTGCCTTAAAATAAAAGAAATTTCTGCAATTTTTCCCCATAATAAAGGAATTTTCTGAAATTTTGCCCCAAAATAATGGGAATTTCTGTTTTTTGTCCCCAAATAAGGGAAATTTCTGCAATTTTGCCCTAAAATAAGGGGAATTTCAGCCTTTTGCCCCAAAATAATGGGAATTTCTGCCTATTTGCCCCAAAACAAAGAAAATTACTGCATGTTTTATGCCAAAATTAGGTGAATTTCTGCAATTTTGCTCCAAAATACAGGGATTTTCTGCCTTTTTCGCAGAAAATAATGGGAATTTCTGCCATTTAGCAGCAAAAAAACTGAAATTTCTGCAGTTTTACCCCAAAATAAGGGGAATTTCTCCCTTTTTGCCCCAAAATTAGGGGAATTTCTGCAATTTTGCTCCAAAATACGGGGAATTTCTGCCTTTTTGCCCGAAAATAAAGGGAATGTATAACTTTTTGCCATAAAAAGGGAAATTTCTTCATTTTTACCCCAAAATAAGGGGATTTTCCGCCTTTTTGACTCAAAATAAGTGCAATTTCTGACTTTTTCCCAAAAATAAACGGAATTTCTGTTTTTTTGCCCCAAAATTAGGGGAATTTCTGAATTTTTGCCCTGAAATGAGTTAAATTTCTAAAATTTTTTCCCAAAATAATTGAAATTTCTGCAATTTTGCCCCAAAATAAGGGGAATTTCTGTATTTTTGCCCCAAAATAAGATAAATTTCTGCATTTTTGCCCCCAAATAATGGGATTTTCAGACTTTTTACCTCAAAATAATGGGAATTTCTGCATTTTTGCCACTAAATATTAGGAATTTATGCATTTTTGCTCTAAAATAAGGAATATTTCTGCCTTTCTTCCCTGAAATAAGTGAAATTTCTGCAATTTTGCCCCAAAATAAGTGAAATTTCTGCAATTTTGCCCCAAAATAAGGGAAATTTATGCCTTTTTGCCCCAAAATAAAAAATTTTTGCTTTTTTTCTCTGAAATAAGTGAAATTTCTGCAATTTTGCCCCAAAATAAGGAAAATTTCTGCCTTTTTTCCCTGAAATAAGTGAAATTTCTGCAATTTTGCCCCAAAATAAGTGAAATTTCTGCAATTTTGCCCCAAAATAAGGGAAATTTCTGGAATTTTGCCCCAAAATAAGTGGAATTTCTGAGTTTTGCCCCAAAATATGGAGAATTTCTGTCTTTTTGCCCCAACAAATAGGAAATTTCTGCCTTTTTGCCCCACAACTAGGGGCAAATTTTGCTTCAATTTCTGCAATTTTGCTTCAAAATACGGGTAATTTCTGCATTATTTCCTGAAAATTAGGGGAATGTATACCTTTTGCCACTAAAAAGGGAAATTTCTTCATTTTTGCCTCAAAATAAGAGGAATTTCTGCCTTTTTACCTCAAAATAAGTGAAATTTCTGCCTTTTTACCCAAAAATTAACGCAATTTCTGTCTTTTGCCCCAAAATAAAAGGAATTTTTGAATTATGCCCTGAAATAAGTTAAATTTCTGCCTTTTTGCCACAAAACAAGGGGAATTTCTGCATTTTGCCACAAAATATTAGGAATTTCTGCCTTTTTGCCCCAAAATAAGGAATATTTCTGCCTTTTTTACCTGAAATAACTGAAATTTCTGCAATTTTGCCCCAAAATAATTGAAATTTCTGCAAATTTGTCCCAAAATAAGGGAAATTTCTGGAATTTTGTCCCAAAATAAATGGAATTTCTTAGTTTTGCCCCAAAATAAGGAGAATTTCTTTTTTTGCCACAACATATAGGAAATTTCTGCCTTTTTGCCCCACAATTAGGGGAATTTCTGCAATTTTGCTTCAAAATACGAGGAATTTCTGCTTTTTTGCCCGAAAATAAGGGGAATGTTTACGTTTTGCCACAAAAAAGGGAAATTTCTTCATTTTTGCCCCAAAATAAGAGGAATTTCTGCCTTTTTACCTCAAAATAAGTGAAATTTCTTCCTTTTTACCCAAAAATATACGGAATTTCTGTATTTTTACCCCAAAATAAAAGGAATTTTTGAATTTTGCCCTGAAATATGTGAAATTTCTGCAATTTTGCCCCAAAATAAAAGAAATTTCTGCCTTTTTGCCACAAAATAAGGGGAATTTCTGTCTTTTTTTCCCAAAATAAGGGGAATTTTAGCCTTTTTACCTAATAATAAGGGGAATCTCTACATTTTTGCCCTAAAATATGGGGAATTTCTGTATTTTTGCCCCAAAATAAAGAAATTTTCTGCAATTTTTTACCAAAATAAAAGTAATTTCTGCCTTTTTGCCCCAAAATAAGAGAAATTTCTGTGTTTTTTCCCTGAAATAAGAGAAATTTCTGTAATTTTGCCCCAAAATAAGGGAGATTTCTGCAATTTTGCCCCAAAATAATGGACATTTCTGGAATTTTGCACCAAAATAAGGGGAATTTCTGACTTTTTGCCTTGAAATAAGGAGAATTTCTGTCTTTTTGCCCCAAAATAATGTGAATTTCTGCATTTTCCCTCAAAATTAGGGGAATATGTGCAATTTTGCTTCAAAATACGGGGAATTTCTGCCTTATTGCACCAAATAAAGGGAATTTCTGCCTTTTTGCACCAATGAAAAAGGAATTTCTGAAATTTTGCTCCAAAATACGGGGAATTTCTGCCTTATTGCCCGAAATAAAGTGGAATTTCTGCCTTTTTGCCCTGAAATATATAAAATTTCCGCAATTTTACCTCAAAATAAGGGCAATTTATATTTGGCCCCCAAATTAAGAGAATTTCTGTTTTTGCCCCAAAATAAGGGAAATTTCTGACTTTTTGCCCTGAAATAAGTGAAATTTCTGCAATTTTGCCCCAAAATAAGGGGAATTGCTGCCTTTATTCCAAAATAAAGGGAATTTCATCATTTTACCTCCAAATAAGGGGAATTTCAGACTTTTCACCTCAAAATAAGGGGAATTACTGCCTTTTGTCAAAATATGGGGAATTTCTGACTTTTTGTTCCAAAATAAGGAAAATTTCTTCAATTTTGTACCAAAATAAAAGAAATTTCTGCTTTTTGCCCCAACGTAAAAGTAATTTCTGACTTTTTGCCCTGAAATAAATTAAATTTCTGCAATTTTGCCCGAAAATAAGAGAAATTTGTGCTTTTTTGCCCCAAAATGAGGGGAATTTCTGCCTTTTAACTCCAAAATATGGGGTATTTCAGCATTTTACCTCAAAATAAGGGGAATTTCAGCCTTTTTGCACCAAAATATGGGGAACTTCTGCCTTTTTGCCACAAAATAAGAAAAATTTCTGCAATTCTGTACCAAAATAAAAGAAATTTCTAAAATTTTGCCCCAAAATAAAGGAAATTTCTGATTTTTGCCCCAAAATAATGAGAATTTCTGTATTTTTGCCCCAAAATATAGGAAATTTCTACCTTTTGGCCCCAAAATTAGCGGAGTTTCAGAAATTTTGCTTCAAAATACAGGGAATTTCTGCCTATTTTCCCGAATATAAGGGGGACTTTTGCCAATTTGCTTCACATAAAGGGAATTTCTGCATTTTTGCCCCAATATTAAGGGAATTTCTGCAATTTTGCTCCAAAATACGAGGAATTTCTGCCTTTTTGCCCGAAATTAAGGAGATTTTCTGCCTTTTTGCCCCCAATCAAGGGAAATTTCTGCAATTTTATACCAAAATAAGGGGAATTTCTGCCTTTTTGCCCCCAAATAACGGGAATTTCTGCCTTTTGCCCTGAAATATGTGAAATGTCTGCAATTTTACCCCAAAATAAGGTGAATTTCTGCCTTTTTGCCCCAAAATAATGGGAATTTCTGCATTTTTGCCTCAAAATAAAAAAAATTTTTGCATTTATTCTCTGAAAGAAGTGAAATTTCTGCAATTTTGCCTTAAAATAAAAGAAATTTCTGCAATTTTTTCTCATAATAAAAGAATTTTCTGCAATTTTGCCCCAAAATAAAGGGCATTTCTGTTTTTTGTCCCCAAATAAGGGAAATGTCTGCAATTTTGCCTTAAAATAAGGAGAATTTCTGCTTTTTGCCCCAAAATAATGGGAATTTCTGCCTTTTGCCCCCAAACAAAGAAAATTACTGCATGTTTTACCCCAAAATTAGGTGAATTTCTGCAATTGTGCTCCAAAATACGGGGAATTTCTGCCTTTTTGCCCGAAAATAAAGGGAATGTATACCTTTTTGCCATAAAAAGGGAAATTTCTTCATTTTTACCCCAAAATAAGGAAATTTTCTGCATTTTTGCCTCAAAATAAGTGCAATTTCTGACTATTCCCCAAAAATAAACGGAATTTCTGTCTTTTTGCCCCAAAATAAGGGGAATTTCTGACTTTTTGCTCTAAAATAAGTTAAATTTCTAAAATTTTTCCCCAAAATAAGGGAAATGTCTGCTTTTTGCCCCAAAATAAGGGGAATTTCTGCATTCTTGCCCCAAAATAAGGGAAATTTCAGCCTTTTTTCATCAAAATAAGGAAAATTTCTGCCTTTTGCCCCAAAGTATGGGGAATTTCTGCCTTTTTGCCCCAAAATAAGAAAAATTTCTGCAATTTTGTACCAAAATAAAAGAAATTTCTGCCTTTTTGCCCCAAAATACGAAAAATTTCTACCTTTTTTCCCTGAAATAATTGAAATTTCTGCAATTTTGCCCCATAATAAGGGAAATTTCTGCAATTTTGCCCCAAAGTAAAGGAAATTTCTGCAATTTTGCCACAAATAAGGGGAATTTCTGAGTTTTTGCCCTTGAAAAACGGAGATATTCTTTCTTTTTGCACCAAAATAAGGAGAATTTCAGACTTTTTCCCCTAAAATTATGAGATTTTCTGCAATTTTGCTTCAAAATACGGGGAATTTCTGCCTTTTAGCTCCAAAATAAAGGGAATTTCTGCATTTTTCCTCAAAATTAGGGGAATTTCTGCATTTTACCTCTAAATAAGGGGAATTCCTGCATTTTGCCACAAAATATGGGGAATTTCTGCCTTTTTGTTCCAAAATAAGGAAATTTTCTTCAATTTTGTACCAAAATAAAAGAAATTTCTGCTTTTTGCCCCAAAATAAAAGTAATTTCTGACTTTTTGCCCTGAAATAAATGAAATTTCTGCAATTTTGCCGGAAAATAAGGGAAATTTGTGCCTTTTTGCCCCAAAATGAGGGGAATTTCTGCCTTTGAACCCCAAAATATGGGGAAATTCAGCAGTTTACTTCAAAATAAGGGGAATTTCAGCCTTTTTGCACCAAAATATGGGGAATTTCTGCCTTTTTGCCACAAAATAAGAAAAATTTCTGCAATTCTGTACCAAAATAAAAGAAATTTCTAAAATTTTGCCCCAAAATAAGGGATATTTCTGATTTTTTCCCCCAAATAAGGAGAATTTCTGTATTTTTGCCACAAAATAAAGGGAATTTCTGCCTTTTTGCCCCAAAATTAGGGGAGTTTCTGCAATTTTGCTTCAAAATACAGGGAATATCTGCCTCTTTTCCCGAAAATAAGGGGAACGTCTGCCGATTTGCCCCAAATAAAGGGAATTTCTGCATTTTTGCCCCAATATTAGGGGAATTTCTGCAATTTTGCTTCAAACTACGGGGATTTTCTTCCTTTTTGCCCCCAAAAAAGGGAAATTTCTGCAATTTTATCCCAAAATAAAATGAATTTCTGCATTTTTGCCCCCAAATAAGGGGAATTTCTGCCTTTTTGCCCTGAAATATGTGAAATGTCTGCAATTTTACCCCAAAATAAGGTGAATTTCTGCCTTTTTGCCCCAAAATAATGGGAATTTCTGCGTTTTTGCCCCAAAATAAGAAAAATTTTTGCTTTTTTTCTCTGAAATAAGTGAAATTTCTGCAATTTTGCCTTGAAATAAAGGAAATTTCTGCAATTTTTTTCCATAAAAAAGGAAATTTCTGCAATTTTGCCCCAAAATAAAGGGAATTTCTGTTTTTTGTCCCCAAATAAGGGAAATTTCTGCAATTTTTCCCTAAAATAATGGGAATTTCTGCCTTTTGTCCCAAAACAAAGAAAATTACTGCATGTTTTATCCTAAAATTAGGTGAATGTCTGCAATTTTGCTCCAAAATACAGGGATTTTCTTCTTTTTTCGCCAAAAATAAGGGGAATTTCTGCAAAATAAGTGAAATTTCTTCAGTTTTACCTCAAAATAAGGGGAATTTTTGCCCTTTTGCCCCAAAATGAGGGGAATTTCTGCCTTTTGCCCCAAAATATGAGGAATTTCAGCATTTTACCACAAAATAAGGGAAATTTCAGCCTTTTTGTTCCAAAATACTGGTCATTTCTGCCTTTTTGCCCAAAATTAAGTGGAATTTCTGCCTTTTTTTTTTAGCCAAAAATTAGGGATTTCATCTTTTTGCCCCAAAATAAGGGGAATTTCTGCCATTTTGCCCTAAAATATTTGAAATTTCTGCAATTTTACCCAAAAATAAAAATAATTTCGGCCCTTTTGCCCCAAAATAAGGGGAATTTCAGCCTTATTACCTCGAAATAAGAGAAATTTCTGCCATTTGCCCCAAAATAAGGGGCATTTCTGCCTTTTTGCCACAAAATAAAGAAAATTACTGCATGTTTTACCCCAAAATTAGGTAAATTTCTGCAATGTTGCTCCAAAATACGAGGATTTTCTGCCTTTATCGCCGAAAATGAGGGGAATGCATACCTTTTTGCCAAAAAAAGGATAATTTCATCATTTTTGCCCCAAAATAAGGGGAATTTCTACCTTTTTGCCTCTAAATAAGTGGAATTTCTGTTTTTTTCTCCCAGAACAAAGGGAATTTCTGTCTTTTTTGCCCCAAAATAAGGGGAAATTCTGACTTATTACCCTGAAATAAGTGAAATTTCTTCAATTTTGCCCCAAAATAAGGAAAATTTCTGCTTTTGCCCCCAAAAAAGGAGAATTTCAGCTTTTTTACCTCGAAATAAAGGGAATTTCTGCAATTTTGCTCCAAAATACAGGGAATTTCTGCCTTTTTGCCCGAAAATAAGGGGAATGCATACCTTTTTGCTATAAAAAAGGGAAATTTCTTCATTTTTGCCCCAAAATAAGGGGAATTTCAGCCTTTTTACCTCAAAATAAGGGGAATTTCTGCATTTTTGTCACAAAATATTAAGAATTTCTGCCTTTTTGCCCTAAAATAAAGAAAATTTCTGCCTTTTTTTCCTGAAATAAGTGAAATTTCTGCAATTTTGACCCAAAATAAGGGAAATTTCTGCAATTTGGCACCAAAATAAGGGAAATTTCTGGAATTTTGCCCCAAAATAAGTGGAATTTCTGAGTTTTGCCCCAAAATAAGGGGAATTTCTGATTTTTGGCCCAACATATAGGGAATTTCTGCCTTTTTGCCCAACAACTAGGGGAATTTCTGCAATTTTGCTCCAAAATATAGGGAATTTCTGCATTTTTGCCAGAAAATAAGGGGAATGCATACCTTTTGCCACAAAAAAAGGAAATTTCTTCATTTTTGCCCCAAAATAAGAGGAATTTCTTCCTTTTCCCCTCAAAATAAGTGAAATTTCTGTCTTTTTACCCAAAAATAAACGGAATTTCTGCCTTTTTGCCCCAAATAAGGGAAATTTTTGAATTTTTTCCCAGAAATAAGTAAAATTTCTGCAATTTTGCCCCAAAATAAGAGAAATTTCTGCCTTTTTGCCACAAAATAAGGGGAATTTCTGTCTTTTTGCCCCAAAATAAGGGGAATTTCAGCATTTTTCCTCATAATAAGGGGAATCTTTGCATTTTTGCCCCAAAATATGGGGAATTTATGCATTTTTGCTCCAAAATAGAGAAATTTTCTGCAATTTTGTACCAAAATACAAGAAATTCCTGCCCTTTTGTCCTAAAACAAGAGAAATTCCTGTCTTCTTATTCTGAAATAATTGAAATTTCTGCAATTTTGAACAAAATAAGAAAAATTTCTGCAATTTTGCCACAAAATAAGGGATATTTCTGCAATTTTGCCCCAAAATAAGGAGAATTTCTGTCTTTTTTCCCCAAAATTATGTGTATTTCTGCATTTTCACTCTAAATTAGGGGAACTTGTGCAATTTTGCTTCAAAATACGGGGAATTTGAGCCTTATTGCACCAAAATAAAGGGAATTTCTGCATTTTTCACCAATATAAGGGGAATTTCTGAAATTTTGCTCCAGAGTACGGGGAATTTCTGCCTTATAGCACAAAATTAAGTGGAATTTCTGCATTTTTGCCCTGAAATATTTGAAATTTCTGCAATTTTACCCCAAAATATAGGGAATTTCTGTTTTTGGCCCCAAAATTAGGGGAATTTCTGCTTTTTGCCCCAAAATAAGGCAAATTTCTGACTTTTTGCCCTGAAATAAGTGAAATTTCTGCAATTTTGCCCCAAAATAAGGGGAATATCTGCCTTTTTGCCCAGAATAAGGGGAATTTCAAGATTTTACCTCCAAATAAGGGGAATTTCTGCCTTTTTGCCACAAAATATGGGGAATATCTGCCTTATTGCCCCCAAATAAGGAAAATTTCTGCTTTTCTGCCCCAATTAACGGGAATTTCTGCCTTTTTGCTGCAAAGTAAAGGGAATTTCTGCCTTTTTGCCCCAAAATAAGAGGAATTTCATCCTTTTAACCTCAAAATAAGGGGAATTTCTGCCTTTTGCCCCAAATTATGGGGAATTTCTGCCTTTTTGTTCCAAAATAAGAAAAATTTCTTCAATTTTGTACCAAAATCGAAGAAATTTCTGCTTTTTGTCCCAAAAAAAAATTTCTGACTTTTTGTCCTGAAATATATGAAATTTCTGCAATTTTGCCCGAAAATAAGAAAAATTTCTGCCTTTTTGCCACAAAATATAAAAAAATTTCTGCCTTCTTGCCACAAAATAAGAAAAATTTCTGCAATTCTGTACCAAAATAAAAGAAATTTCTCCAATTTTGACCCAAAATAAGGGAAATTTCTTCAATTTTGCCCCAAAATAAGGAGAATTTCTGTATTTTTGCACCAAAATAAAGGGAATTTCTGCCTTTTTGCCCCAAAATTAGGGGAGTTTCTGCAATTTTGCTTCAAAATACAGGGAATTTCTGCCTCTTTCCCCGAAAATAAGAGGAACTTCGGCCTTTTTGCCCCAAATAAAAGGAATTTCTGCATTTTTGCCCCAATATTAGGGGAATTTCTGCAATTTTGCTCCAAAATACAGGGAATTTTTGCATTTTTGCCCGAAATTAAGGGGATTTTCTGCTTTTTGCACCCAAATAAGGGAAATTTCGGCAATTTTAAACCAAAATAAGGGGAATTTCTGCTTTTTTGCCCCAAAATAAAGAAAATTTCGGCATTTTTGCCCCAAAATAAGAAAAAATTTTGCTTTTGTTCTCTGAAATAAGTGAAATTTCTGCAATTTTGCCCTAAAATAAGAGAAATTTCTGCAATTTTTCCCCATAATAAAGGAAATTTCTACAATTTTCTCCAAATTAAGGGAATTTCTGTTTTTTGCTCCCAAATATAAGAAATTTCTGCAATTTTGCCCTAAAATAAGGGGAATTTCTGACTTTTTCCCCAAAATAAGGAGAATTTCTGCCGTTTAGCCCCAAAATAAAGGGAATTTCTTAATTTTCCCCCAATATTAGGGGAATTTCTGCGTTTTACATCTAAATAAGGGGAATTTCTGGATTTTACCCCCAAAAATGGGGAATTTCTGCCTTTTTGTTCCAAAATAAAAAAAAAATTTCTTAAATTTTGTACCATAATAAAAGAAATTTCTGCTTTTTGCCCCAAAATAAGGGAAATTTCTGACTTTTTACCCTGAAATAAATGAAATTTCTGCAATTTTGCCTGAAAATAAGGGAAATTTGTGCCTTTTTGCCCCAAAATGAGGGGAATTTCTGCCTTTTTGCACCAAAATATGGGGAATATCTGCCTTTTTGCTCCAAAATAAAGGAAATTTCTGCATTATTGCACCAATATTAGAGGAATTTCTGCAATGTTGCTCCAAAATACGGGTCATTTCTGCCTTTTTGCCCGAAATTAAGTGAAATTTCTGCCTTTTTGTCCCAAAATAAGTGAAATATCTGCAATTTTACCCAAAAATAAGGGATTTGATATTTTTGCCCCAAAATAAGTGGAATTTCTATCATTTTGCCATGAAATATTTGAATTTTTTTCAATTTTAACCCAAAATAATAAGAATTTCTGCCTTTTTGCCCCAAAATAAGGGGAATTTTAGCCTTATTACCTCAAAATAAAGGGAATTTCTGCCTTTTGCCACAAAATATGGGAAATTTCTGCCTTTTTGTTTCAAAATAAAGAAAATTTCTTCAATTTTGTACCAAAATAGAAGAAATTTCTGATTTTTGCCCCAAAATAAAAGGAATTTCTGACTTTTTGTCCTGAAATAAATGAAATTTCTCCAATTTTGCCTGAAAATAAGAAAAATTTCTGCCTTTTTCCACAAAATATATAAAATTTCTGCCTTCTTGCCACAAAATAAGAAATATTTCTGCAATTCTGTACCAAAATGAAAGAAATTTCTCCAATTTTGCCCCAAAATAAGAGAAATTTCTGCAATTTTGCCCCAAAATAAGGGAAATTTCTTCAATTTTGCCCCAAAATAAGGGGAATTTCTGATTTTTTCCCCGAAATAAGGAGAATTTCTGTATTTTTGCCCCAAAATAAAGGGAATTTCTGAATTTTTGCCCCAAAATTAGGGGAGTTTCTGCAATTTTGCTTCAAAATACAGGGAATTTCTGATTCTTTCCCCGAAAATAAGAGGAACTTCTGCGTTTTTAGCCCAATGAAAGGAATTTCTGCATTTTTGCCCCAATATTAGGGGAATTTCTGCAATTTTGCTCCAAAATACGGGGAATTTTTGCCTTTTTACCCAAAATTAAGGGGATTTTCTGCCTTTTTGCTCCCAAATAAGGGAAATTTCGGCAATTTTATCACAAAATAAGGGGAATTTCTGCTTTTTTGCCAAAAATAAAGGAAATTTCTGCATTTTTGCCCCAAAATAAGAAAAAATTTTGCTTTTTTTCTCTGAAATAAGTGAAATTTCTGCAATTTTGCCCTAAAATAAGAGAAATTTCTGCAATTTTTCCCCATAGTAAAAGAAATTTCTGCAATTTTCCCCAAATTAAGGGAATTTCTGATTTTTACCGCCAAATAAAAGAAATTTCTGCAATTTTGCCCTAAAATAAGGGGAATTTGTGACTTTTTCCCCAAAATAAGGGGAATGTCTGCCTTTTAGCCCCAAAATTAAGGGAATTTCTTCATTTTCCCATAATATTAGGGGAATTTCTGCGTTTTTCCTCTAAATAAGGGGAATTTCTGGATTTTACACCAAAAAATGGGGAATTTCTGACTTTTTGTTCTAAAAAAAGGAAAATTTCTTAAATTTTGTACCATAATAAAAGAAATTTCTGCTTTTTGCCCCAATATAAGGGGAATTTCTGACTTTTAACCCTGAAATAAATGAAATTTCTGCAATTTTGCCTGAAAATAAGGGAAATTTTTGCCTGTTTGCCCCAAAATGAGGGGAATTTCTGCATTTTGCCCCAAAATATGAGGAATTTCAGAATTTTACCTCAAAATGAGGGGAATTTCAGTCTTTTTGCACCAAAATATGGGGAATATCTGCCTTTTTGCTCCAAAATAAAGAAAATTTCTGCATTATTGCACCAATATTAGAGGAATTTCTGCAATTTTGCTCCGATATACGGGTAATTTCGGCCTTTTTGCCTGAAATTAAGTGGAATTTCTGCCTTTTTGTCCCAAAATAAGTGAAATATCGGCAATTTTAGCCAAAAATAAGGTATTTAATCTTTTTGCCCCAAAATAAGGGGAATTTCTGCCATTTTGCCCTGAAATATTTGAAATTTTTTTAATTTTACCCCAAAATAAAAAGAATTTCCGCCTTTTTGCCTCAAAATAAGGGGAATTTCAGCCTTTTTACCTCAAAATAAGGGGAATTTCTGCCTTTTGCCACAAAATATGGGGAATTTCTACCTTTTTGTTCCAAAATAAGGAAAATTTCTTCAATTTTGTACCAAAATAGAAGAAATTTCTGCTTTTTGCCCCAAAATAAAAGGAATTTCTGACTTTTTGTCCTGAAATAAATGAAATTTCTGCAATTTTGCCCGAAAATAAGAAAAATTTGTGCCTTTTTGCCACAAAATATAAAAAATTTCTGCCTTCTTGCCACAAAATAAGAAAAATTTCTGCAATTCTGTACCAAAATAAAAGAAATTTCTCAATTTTGCCCCAAAATAAGGAAAATTTCTGCAATTTTGCCCCAAAATAAGGGAAATTTCTTCAATTTTGTCTCAAAATAAGAAGAATTTCTGTATTTTTGCCCCTAAATAAATGAAATTTCTGATTTTTTGGCCCAAAATTAGGAAAGTTTCAGCAATTTTGTTTCAAAATACAGAAAATTTTTGCCTCTTTCCCAGAAAATAAGGGGAATTTCTGCCTTTTTGCCACAAGTAAAAGGAATTTCTGCATTTTTGCCCCAATATTTGGGGAATTTCTGCAATTTTGCTCCAAAATACGGGGAATTTTTGCCTTTTTCCCCGAAATTAAAGGGATTTTCTGCCTTTTTGCCCCCAAATAAGGGAAATTTCGGCAATTTTATCTCAAAATAAGGGGAATTTCTGCTTTTTTGCCAAAAAATAAAGAAAATTTCTGCATTTTTGCCCAAAAATAAGAAAAATTTTTGCTTTTTTTCTCTGAAATAAGTGAAATTTCTGCAATTTTGCCCTAAAATAACAGAAATTTCTGCAATTTTTCCCCAAATTAAGGGAATTTCTGTTTTTTATCACCAATTAAAGGAAATTTCTACAATTTTGCCCTAAAAAAAGGGGAATTTGTGACTTTTTCCCCAAAATAAGGGGAATTTCTGCCTTTTAGCTCCAAAATAAAGGGAATTTCTTCATTTTCCCCCAATATTAGAGGAATTTCTGCGTTTTACCTCTAAATAAGGAGAATTTCTGGATTTTACCCTAAAAAATGGGGAATTTCTGCCTTTTTGTTCCAAAAAAAAAGAAAATTTCTTAAATTTTGTACCATAATAAAAGAAATTTCTGCTTTTTGCCCCAAAATAAGAGGAATTTCTGACTTTTTACCCTGAAATAAATGAAATTTCTGCAATTTTGCCTGAAAATAAGGGAAATTTGTGCCTTTTTGCCTCAAAATGAGGGAAATTTCTAACTTTTGCCCCAAAATATGAGGAATTTCAGCATTTTACCTCAAAATGAGGGGAATTTCAGCCTTTTTGCACCAAAATATGGGGAATATCTGCCTTTTTGTTACAAAAAAAGAAAATTTCTTAAATTTTTTACCATAATAAAAGAAATTTCTGCTTTTTGCCCCAAAATAAGGGGAATTTCTGATTTTTGCCCCGAAATAAGGAGAATTTCTGTATTTTTGCCCCAAAATAAAGGGAATTTCTGCATTTTTGCCCCAAAATTAGGGAAGTTTCTGAAAATTTGCTTCAAAATACAGGTAATTTCTGCCTCTTTCCCCAAAAATAAGTGGAACTTCTGCCTTTTTGCCCCAAATAAAAGTAATTTCTGCATTTTTGCCCCAATATTAGGGGAATTTCTGCAATTTTGCTCCAAAATACGGGGAATTTTTGCCTTTTTGCCCGAAATTAAGGGGATTTTCTGCCTTTTTGCCCCCAAATAAGGGAAATTTCGGCAATTTTATCCCAAAATAAGGGGAATTTCTGCTTTTTTGCCCAAAAATAAAGGAAATTTCTGCATTTTTGCCCCAAAATAAGAAAAATTTTTGCTTTTCTTCTTTGAAATAAGTGAAATTTCTGCAATTTTTCCCTAAAATAAGAGAAATTTCTGCAATTTTTCCCCATAATAAAGGAAATTTCTGCAATTTTCCCCAAATTAAGGGATTTCTGTTTTTTACCGCCAAATAAAAGAAATTTCTGCAATTTTGCCCTAAAATAAGGGGAATGTGTGACTTTTTCCCCAAAATAAGGGAAATGTCTGCCTTTTAGCCCCAAAATAAAGGGAATTTCCTCATTTTCCCCCAATATTAGGGGAATTTCTGCGTTTTACATCTAAATAAGGGGAATTTCTGGATTTTACCCCAAAAAATGGGGAATTTCTGCCTTTTTGTTCCAAAAAAAGAAAATTTCTTAAATTTTTTACCATAATAAAAGAAATTTCTGCTTTTTGCCCCAAAAGAAGGGGAATTTCCCTCTTTTTACCCTGATATAAAGGAAATTTCTGCAATTTTGTCTGAAAATAAGGAAAATTTGTGCCTTTTTGCCCCAAAATATGAGGAATTTCAGCATTTTACCTCAAAATGAGAAGAATTTCAGCCTTTTTGCACCAAAATATGGGGAATATCTGCTTTTTTGCTCCAAAATAAAGGGAATTTCTGCATTATTGCACCAATATTAGAGGAATTTCTGCAATTTTGCTCTAAATACGGGTCATTTCTGCCTTTTTGCCCGACATTAAGTGGAATTTCTGCCTTTTTGTCCCGAAATAATTGAAATATCTGCAATTTTACCCAAAAATAAGGGATTTCATCTTTTTGCCCAAAAATAAGGAGAATTTCTGCCATTTTGCCCTGAAATATTTGAAATTTCTACAATTTTACCCCAAAATAAAAGAATTTCTGCCTTTTTGCCCCAAAATAAGGGGAATTTCAGACTTATTACCTCAAAATAAGGGGAATTTCTGCCTTTTCGCCCCAAAATATAAGAAATTTCTGCCTTTTTGCTGCAAAATAAGGAAAATTTCTGCAATTTTGCCCCAAAGTAAGGGGACTTTCTCCCTTTTGGCCCCTAAATAAAGGAAATTTCAAACTTTTTACCTGAAAATAAGTGAAATTTCTGCAATTTTGCCCCAAATAAAGGAAATTTCTTCAATTTTGCCCAAAAATAAAGGAAATTTCTGGAATTTTGCCCCAAAATAAGGGGAATTTCTGATTTTTGCCCCAAAATAAAGAGAATTTCTGCCTTTTGCCCCAAATTTAGGGGAATTTCTGCAATTTTGCTCCAAAACACGGGGAATTTCTGCCTTTTTTCCCGAAAATAAGGGGAATGCAAACCTTTTTGCCATAATAAAGGGAAATTTCTTGATTTTTGCCCCAAAATGAGGGGAATTTCTTCCTTTTTGCCACTAAATAAGTGGAATTTCTGTCTTTTCCCCCAAAACAAAAAGAATTTCTGTCTTTTTTTGCCCCAAAATAAGGGGAATTTCTGACTTATTACCCTCAAATAAGTGAAATTTCTTCAATTTTGCCCCAAAATAAGGGGAATTTCTGACTTTTTACCCCCAAATAAGGGGAATTTCAGACTTTTCACCTCAAAATAAGGGGAATTTCTGCATTTTTGCAACAAAATATTAGGAATTTCTGCCCTTTTGCCCTAAAATAAGGAAAATTTCTGCCTTTTATTCCTGAAATAAGGGAAATTTCTGCAATTTTGCCCCCAAAAAACGGAAATTTCTGCATTTTGCCTTAAAATAAGGGAAATTTCTGGAATTTTGCCCCAAAATAAGTGGAATTTCTGAGCTTTGCCCCAAAATAAGAATTTCTGTCTTTTTGCCCTAACATATAGGGAATTTCTGCCTTTTTGCCCCACAATTAGGGGAATTTCTAGAATTTTGCTCCAAAATACGGGGAATTGCTGCCTTTTTGCCCGAAAATTAAAAGAATGCAAACCTTTTTGCCATAAAAAATGGAAATTTTTTCATTTTTGCCCCAAAATAAGGGGAATTTCTGCCTTTTTGCATCTAAATAAGTGGAATTTCTTTTTCCCCCAAAACAAAGGGAATTTCTGTCTATTTTGCCCCAAAATAAGGGGAATTTCTGACTTATTAACCTGAAATAAGTGAAATTTCTTCAATTTTGCCCCAAAATAAGGAAAATTTCTTCCTTTTTGCCCGCAAATAATGGGAATTTCAGCCTTTTTACCTCAAAATAAAAGGAATTTCTGAATTTTTGCCACAAAATATTAGGAATTTCTGCACTTTTGCTCTAAAATATGAAAAATTTCTGCGTTTTTTTCCTGAAATAAGGAAATTTCTGCAATTTTGACCCAAAATATGGAATTTCTGCAATTTTGCCCCAAAATAAGGGAAATTTCTGGAATATTGCCCCAAAATAAGTGGAATTTTCGAGTTTTGCCCCATAATAAGGAGAATTTCTGTCTTTTTGCCCCAACATATAGGGAATTACTGCCTTTTTGCCCCACAACTAGGGGAATTTCTGCAATTTTGCTCCAAAATACGGGGAATTTCTGCTTTTTTGCCCGAATATAAGGGGAATGTATATCTTTTGCCACAAAAAAAGAGAAATTTCTTCATTTTACCCAAAATAATAGGAATTTCTGCATTTTTACCCCAAAATAAACGGAATTTCTGTATTTTTGCCCCAAAATAAGGGGAATTTTTGAATTTTGCCCTGAAATAAGTTAAATTTCTGCAATTTTGCCACAAAATAAGAGAAATTTCTGCCTTTTTGCCACAAAATAAGGGGCATTTCTGTCTTTTTGCCTCAAAATAAGGGGAATTTCAGCCTTTTTACCTCATAATATCGGGAATCTCTCCTTTTTTGCCACAAAATATAGGGAGTTTCTGCATTTTTGCCTCAAAATAATGAAAATTTCTGCAATTTTCTACAAAAATAAAAGAAATTTCTTCCCTTTTGCCCCAAAACAAGAGAAATTCCTGTCTTCTTTCCCTGAAATAAGTGAAATTTCTGCAATTTTGCTCAAAATAAGAAAAATTTCTGCAATTTTGCCCCAAAATAAGAGGAATTTCTGAGTTTTTGCCCTGAAATAAAGAAAATTTTTGTCTTTTTGCCCCAAAATAATGTGTATTTCTGCATTTTCCCTCAAAATTAGGAAAATTTGTGCAATTTTGCTTCAAAATACAAAGGATTTCAGCCTTATTTCACCAAAATAAAGGGAATTTCTGCATTTTTGCACCAATATAAGGGGAATTTCTGAAATTTTGCTCCAAAATACGGGAAACTTCTGCCTTATAGCCCGAAATTAAGTGGAATTTCTGCCTTTTTACCCTGAAATATTTGAAATTTCTGCTATTTTACCCCAAAATAAGGGGAATTTCTGTTTTTGGCCCCAAAATTAGGGGAATTTCTGCTTTTTGCCCCAAAGTAAGGCAAATTTCTGACTTTTTGCCCTGAAATAAGTGAAATTTCTGCAATTTTGCCCCAAAATAAGGCGAATTTCTGCCTTTTTGCCAAAATAAGGGGATATTCAGCATTTTACCTCCAAATAAAAGGAATTTCTGCCTTTTTGCCACAAAATATGGCAAATTTCTGCCTTATTGCTTCCTAAGAAGGAAAATTTCTGCTTTTCTGCCCCAATTAACAGGAATTTCTGCCTTTTTGCCACAAAGTAAAGGGAGTTTCTGCCTTTTTGTTCCAAAATAAGGGGAATTTCAGCCTTTTTACCTCAAAAAAAAAAAAAAGAATTTCTGCCTTTTGCCCCAAAATATGGGGAATTTCTGCCTTTTTGTTCTAAAATAATGAAAATTTCTTCAATTTTGTACTAAAATAAAAAAAATTTCTGCTTTTTGCCCCAAAATAAAAGGAATTTCTGACTTTTTGTCCTGAAATAAATAAAATTTCTGCAATTTTGCCTGAAAATAAGAAAAATTTGTGCCTTTTTGCCACAAAATATAAAAAATTTCTGCCTTCTTTCCACAAAATAAGAAAAATTTCTGCAATTCTGTACCAAAATAAATTTCTCCAATTTTGCCCCAAAATAAGGGAAATTTCTGCAATTTTGCCCCAAAATAAGGGAAATTTCTTCAATTTTGCCCCAAAATAAGGGGAATTTCTGACTTTTTGCCCCAAAATAAGGAGAATTTCTGTATTTTTGCCCCAAAATAAAGGGATTTTCTTCCTTTTTGCCCAAAAATTAGGGGAGTTTCTGCAATTTTGCTTCAAAATACAGGGAATTTCTGCCTCTTTACCCGTAGACAAGGGGAACTTCTGCCATTTTGCCCCAAATAAAAGGAATTTCTGCATTTTTGCCCCAATATTAGGGGAATTTCTGCAATTTTGCTCCAAAATACGGGGAATTTCTGCCCTTTTGCCCGAAATTAAGGGGATTTTCTGCCTTTTTGCCCCCAAATAAGGGAAATTTCTGCAATTTTATCCCAAAATAAGGGGAATTTCTGCCTTTTTGCCCCAAAATAAGGGGAATTTCTGCTTTTTGCTTTGAAATATGTGAAATTTCTGCAATTTTATCCCAAAATAAGGGAAATTTCTGCCTTTTTGCCCCAAAATAAGGGAAATTTCTGCATTTTTGCCCCAAAATATAAAAAAAATTTGATTTTTTTCCCTGAAATAAGTGAAATTTCTGCAATTTTGCCCTAAAATAAGGGAAATTTCTGCAATTTTTCCTCATAATAAAGGAAATTTATGCAATTTTTCCCCAAAATAAGGGGAATTTCTCTTTTTTGCCCCAAAATAACTGAAATTTCTGCAATTTAGCCCTAAAATGAGGGGAATTTCTGCCTTTTGCCCCAAAATAAGGGGAATTTCTGCTTTTTTGCCCCAAAATAAAGAAAATTACTGCATGTTTTACCCCAAAATTAGGTGAATTTCTGCAATTTTGCTCAAAATATGGGGATTTTCTGCCTTTTTCAACAAAAATAAGGGGAATTTCTGCCATTTTGCCACGAAATAAGTGAAATTTCTGCAGTTTTACCCCAAAATAAGGAAAATTTCTGCCTTTTTGCCCCAAAATAAGGGGAATTTCAGCCTTTTTTCCTCAAAATAAGGGGAATTTCTGCCTTTTACCCCAAAATATGGGGAATTTCTGCCTTTTTGTTCCAAAATAAGGAAAATTTCTTCAATTTTGTACTAAAATAAAAGAAATTTCTGCTTTTTGCCCCAAAATAAAAGGAATTTTTGACTTTTTGTCCTGAAATAAATGAAATTTCTGCAATTTTGCCTGAAAATAAGAAAAATTTGTGCTTTTTTGCCACAAAATATAAAAAATTTCTGCCTTCTTACCACAAAATAAGAAAAATTTCTGCAATTCTGCACCAAAATAAATTTCTTTAATTTTGCCCCAAAATAAGGGAAATTTCTGCAATTTTGCCCCAAAATAAGGGAAATTTCTTCAATTTTGCCCCAAAATAAGGAGAATTTCTGACTTTTTGCCCCGAAATAAGGAGAATTTCTTTATTTTTGCCCAAAAATAAAGGGTATTTCTTCCTTTTTGCCCAAAAATTAGGGGAGTTTCTACAATTTTGCTACAAAATACAGGGTATTTCTGCCTCTTTACCCGAAAACAATTGGAACTTCTTCTTTTTGCCCCAAATAAAAAAAAAATTTTGCATTTTTGACCCAATATTAGGGGAATTTCTGCAATTTTGCTCCACAATACAGGGAATATCTGGCTTTTTGCCCGAAATTAAGGGGATTTTCTACCTTTTTGCCCCGAAATAAGGGAAATTTCTGCAATTTTATCCCAAAATAAGGGGAATTTCTGCCTTTTTGCCCCAAAATAAGGGGAATTTCTGCATTTTTGCCCCAAAATATGAAAAAATTTTGATTTTTTTCTCGGAAATAAGTGAAATTTCTGAAATTTTGCCCTAAAATAAGGGAAATTTCTGCAATTTTTCCTCATAATAAAGGAAATTTATGCAATTTTTCCCCAAAATAAGGGGAATTTCTGTTTTTTGCCCCAAAATAACTGAAATTTCTGCAATATTGCCCTAAAATGAGGGGAATTTTTGCCTTTTGCCCCAAAATAAGGGGAATTTCTGCCTTTTTGCCCCAAAATAAGGGGAATTTCAGCCTTTTTACCTCAAAAAAAGGGAATTTCTGCCTTTTGCCCCAAAATATGGGGAATTTCTGCCTTTTTGTTCCAAAATAAGGAAAATTTCTTCAATTTTGTACTAAAATAAAAGAAATTTCTGCTTTTTGCCCCAAAATAAAAGGAATTTCTGACTTTTTGTCCTGAAATAAATGAAATTTCTGCAATTTTGCCTGAAAATAAGAAAAATTTTTGCCTTTTTGCCACAAAATATAAAAAATTTCTGCCTTCTTGCCACAAAATAAGAAAAATTTCTGCAATTCTGTACCAAAATAATAGAAATTTCTCCAATTTTGCCCCAAAATAAAAAAAATTTCTTCAATTTTGCCCTAAAATAATGGGAATTTCTGACTTTTTGCTCTGAAATAAGGAGAATTTCTGTATTTTTGCCCCAAAATAAAGGGATTTTCTTCCTTTTTGCCCAAAAATTAGGGGAGTTTCTGCAATTTTGCTTCAAAATACAGGGAATTTCTGCCTCTTTACCCGAAAACAATTGGAACTTCTGCCATTTTGCCCCAAATAAAAGGAATTTCTGCATTTTTGCCCCAATATTAGGGGAATTTCTGCAATTTTGCTCCAAAATATGGGGAATTTCTGCCTTTTTGCCCGAAATTAAGGGGATTTTCTGTATTTTTGCCCCCAAATATGTAAAATTTTTGCAATTTTATCCCAAAATAAGGCGAATTTCTGCCTTTTTGCCCCAAAATAAGGGGAATTTCTGCCTTTTGCCCTGAAATATGTGAAATTTCTGCAATTTTATCCCAAAATAAGGGGAATTTCTGCCTTTTTGCCCCAAAATAAGGGAAATTTCTGCATTTTTGCCCCAAAATATGAAAATTTTTTGATTTTTTTCTCTGAAATAAGTGAAATTTCTGCAATTTTGCCCTAAAATAAAGGAAATTTCTACAATTTTTCCTCATAATAAAGGAAATTTATGCAATTTTTCCCCAAAATAAGGGGAATTTATGATTTTTGCCCCAAAATAACTGAAATTTCTGCAATTTTGCTCTAAAATGAGGGGAATTTCTGCCTTTTGCCTTAAAATAAGGGGAATTTCTGCCTTTTTGCCCCAAAATAAAGAAAATTACTGCATGTTTTACCCCAAAATTAGGTGAATTTCTGCAATTTTGCTCCAAAATATGGGGATTTTCTGCCTTTTTCAACGAAAATAAAGGGAATTTCTGCCATTTTGCCACAAAATAAGTGAAATTTCTGCAGTTTCACCCCAAAATAAGGGGAATTTCTGCCTTTTTGCCCCAAAATTAGGGGAATTTCTGCTATTTTGCTCTAAAATCCGGGGAATTTCTGCCTTTTTGCCCTAAAATAAAGGGAATGTATATGTTTTTGCCATAAAGAAGTGAAATTTCTTCACTTTTGCCCCAAAATAAGCGAATTTTCCGCCTTTTTGACTCAAAAAAAGGGCAATTTCTGCCTTTTCCCTAAAAATAAACGGAATTTCTGTTTTTTTGCCCCAAAAAAGGGGAATTTCTGACTTTTTTGCCCTGAAATAAGTGAAATTTCTAAAATTTTTCCTCAAAATAAGGGAAATGTCTGCTTTTTGTCCCAAAATAAGGGGAATTTCTGCCTTTTTGCCCCAAAATAAGAGGAATTTCAGCCTTTTTTCCTCAAAATAAGGGGAATTTCTGCCTTTTGCCCCAATATATGGGGAATTTCTGCATTTTGCCCCAAAATAAGAAAAATTTCTGCAATTTTGTACCAAAATAAAAGAAATTTCTGCCTTTTTGCCCCAAAATAAGAGAAATTTCTGCCTTTTTTCCCTGAAATAAGTGAAATTTCTGCAATTATGCCCCAAAATAAGGGAAATTTCTGCAATTTTGCCCCAAAGTAAAGGAAATTTCTGCAATTTTGCCCCAAATAAGGGGAATTTCTGAATTTTTGCACCCAAAAAAAGGAGATTTTCTGTCTATTTGCCCCAAAATAAGGAGAATTTCAGCCTTTTTACCCAAAAATTATGAGAATTTCTGCAATTTTTCTTCATAATACGGAAAATTTCTGCCTTTTAGCCCCAAAATATTGGGAATTTCTGCATTTTTCCCCTATATTAGGGGAATTTCTGCATTTTACATCTAAATAAGGGGAATTTCTGCATTTTACCTCAAAATAAAAGAATTTCTGCCTTTAACCCCAAAATATAGGAAATTTCTGCATTTTTGTTCCAAAATAAAGAAAATTTCTTCAATTTTGTACCATAATCAAAGAAATTTCTCATTTTTGCCCCAAAATAAAGGGAATTTCTGACTTTTTACCCTGAAATGAATGAAATTTCTGCAATTTGCCCCAAAATATGGGGAATTTCAGGATTTTACTTCAAAATAAATGGAATTTCTGCATTTTTGCCCTGATATATGTGAAATTTCTGCAATTTTACCCCCAAATAAGGTGAATTTCTGCCTTTTGGCCCCCAAATAATGGGAATTTCTGCCTCTTTGCCACAAAATAAGAAAAATTTTTGCTTTTTTTCTCTGAAATAAGTGAAATTTCTGCAATTTTGCCCTAAAATAAGGGAAATTTCTGCAATTTTTCCCCATAATAAATCAAATTTCTGAAATTTTGCTGCAAAATAATGGGATTTTCTGT
Source organism: Micromys minutus (assembly GCF_963924665.1). NCBI lineage: Eukaryota > Metazoa > Chordata > Mammalia > Rodentia > Muridae > Micromys > Micromys minutus. Next base: position 39,695 of record NW_027667506.1, read on the forward strand.
TTTTTGCCCCCAAATAAGGGATATTTCTGCAATTTTGCCCTAAAATAAGAAGAATTTCTGCAATTTGCCCTAAAATAAGGGGAATTTCTGCCTTTTGGCCACAAAATAAGAAAAATTACTTCATGTTTTACCCCAAAATTATGTGATTTTCTAAAATTTTACTCCAAAATATGAGGATTTTCTGCCTTTTTCGCCGAAAATAAGGGGAATTTCTGCCATTTTGCAGAGAAATAAGTGAAATTTCTCCAGTTTTACCCCAAAATAAGAAAAATTTCTGCCTTTTTGCCCCAAAATTAAGGGAATTTCTGCAATTTTGCTTCAAAATCCGGAGAATTTCTGCTTTTTTTGCCCGAAAATAAATGGAATGTATACCTTTTTGCCATAAAAAAAGGAAATTTCTTCACTTTTGCCGCAAAATAATGGGATTTTCATCCTTTTTGACTGAAAATAAGTGCAATTTTTACCTTTTCCCCAAAAATAACCGGAATTTCTGTCTTTTTGCCCCAAAATAAGGGGAATTTCTGAATTTTTGCCCTGAAGTAAGTGAAATTTCTAAAATTTTTCCCCAAAATAATGGAAATGTCTGCTTTTTGACCCAAAATAAGGGGATTTTCTGCCTTTTTGCCCCAAAATAAGGGAAATTTCAGCCTTTTTTCCTCAAAATAATGGGAATTTCTGCCTTTTTGCCTAAAAATATGAAGAATTTCTGCCTTTTTGCCACAAAATAAGAAAAATTTCTGCAATTTTGTACCCAAATAAAAGAAATTTCTGCCTTTTTGCCCCAAAATAAGAGAAATTTCTGCTTTTTTTCCCTGAAATAAGTGAAATTTCTGCAGTTTTGCCCCAAAATAAGGAAAATTTCTGCAATTTTGCTCCAATGTAAAGGAATTTTTTTTTGCCCCCAAATAAGGGAATTTTCTGAATTTTAGCTCCCGAAAAAAGGGGATTTTCTAATTTTTTGCCCCAAAATAAGGAGAATTTCTTCCTTTTTGCGCGAAAACTATGAGAATTTCTGCAATTTTGCTTCAAAATACGGGTAATTTCTGCCTTTTAGCCTCAAAATAAAAGAAATTTCTGCATTTTACCTCAAAATAAAAATAATTTCTGCATTTTGCCCCAAAATATGGGGAATTTCTGCCTTTTTGTTCCAAAATAAAAAAAAAAATTCTTCAAGTTTGTACCATAATAAATTTCTGCTTTTTGCCCCAAAATAAGGGGAATTTCTGACTTTTTGCCTTGAAATAAATGAAATTTCTGCAATTTTTCCCGAAAATAAAGGAAATTTGTGCCTTTTTGCCCCAAAATAAGAAGAATTTCTGCCTTTTGCCCCAAAATATGGGGAATTTCACCATTTTACCTAAAAATAAGAAAAATTTCAGCCTTTTTGCACCAAAATATGGGGAATTTCTTCCTTTTTGACTCCAAAATAAAGGGAATTTCTGCAATTTTGCACGAATATTAGGGGAATTTCTGCAATTTTGCTCCAAAATACGGGTCATTTCTGCCATTTTGCCCGAAATTAAGAAGATTTTCTGCATTTTTGCCCTCAAATAAGAGAAATTTCTGCAATTTTATTCCAAAATAAGGGGAATTTCTGCCTTTTTGCCCCAAAATAAAAAAAAAATTTGCTTTTTATCCCTGAAAAAGGTAAAATTTCTGTAATTTTGCCCTAAAATAAGGGAAATTTCTGCAATTTTTCTACATAATAAACCAAATTTCTGCAATTTTGCCCCAAAATAAGGGGAATTTCTGTTTTTTGCCCTCAAATAAGGGAAATTTCTGCAATTTTGCCCTAAAATAGGGGAATTTCTGCCATTTGCCCCAAAATAAGGGGAAATTCTGCCTTTTTGCCACAAAATAAAGAAAATTACTGCATGTTTTACTTCATAATTAGGTGAATTTCTGCAATTTTGCTCCAAAATACGAGGATTTTCTGCCTTTTTCGCCGAAAATAAGGGGAATTTCTGCCATTTTGCCGATAAATAAGTGAATTTTCTGCAGTTTTACCGCAAAATACAAGGAATTTCTGCCTTTTTGCCCGAAAAGAAAGGGAATGTATACATTTTTGCCATAAAAAAAGGAAATTTCTTCACTTTTGTCCCAAAATAAGGGGATTTTCCACCTTTTTGACTCAAAATAAGTGCAATTTCTGCCTTTTCCCCAAAAATAAACGGAATTTCTGTCTTTTTGCCCCAAAATAAAGGGAATTTCTGACTTTTTACCCTGAAATAAGTGAAATTTCTAAAATTTTTCCCCAAAATAAGGGAAATGTCTGCTTTTTGCCCCCAAAAAAGGGGAATTTCTGCCTTTTTGCCCCCAAATAAGAAGAATTTCAGCCTTTTTACCTCAAAATAAGGGGAATTTCTGCCTTTTTGCCCCAAAATATGGGGACTTTCTGCTTTTTTGCCCAAAAATAAGAAAAATTTCTGCAATTTTGTACTAAAATAAAAGAAATTTCTACCTTTTTGCCCCAAAATAAGAGAAATTTTTGCCTTTTTTCACTGAAATAAGTGAAATTTCTGCAATTTTGCCCCAAAATAAGGAAAATAACTGCCATTTTGCAACAATGTAAAGGAAATTTCTGCAATTTTGCCCCAAAATAAGGGGATTTTCTGACTTCTTGCTCCCGAAAAAAGGGGATTTTCTGTCTTTTTACCCCAAAATAAGGAGAATTTCTGCATTTTTGCCTGAAAATTCTGAGAATTTCTGCAATTTTTCTTCAAAATACGGAAAATTTCTGCCTTTTAGCCCAAAAATAAAGGGAATTTCTGCCTTTTTCCCCAATATTATGGGAATTTCTGCATTTTACCTCTAAATAAGGGGAATTTCTGCATTTTACCTCAAAATAAGAAGAATTTCTGCCTTTTACCCCAAAATATGGGAAATTTCTGCCTTTTTGTTCCAAAATAAAGAAAATTTCTTCAATTTTGTACCATAATAAAAGAAATTTCTCTTTTTTGCCCCAAAATAAGAAGAATTTCTGCCTTTTGCCCCAAAATATGGAGAATTTCAGCATTTTACCTCAAAATAAGGGGAATTTCTGCCTTTTGCCCTGAAATATGTGAAATTTCTGCAATTTTACCCCAAAATAAGGTGAATTTCTGCATTTTTGCCCCAAAATAATGGTAATTTTTGCCTTTTTGCCAGAAATTATGAAAAATTTTTGCTTTTTTTTTTTCTGAGATAAGTGAAATTTCTGCAATTTTGGCCTAAAATAAGGGAAATTTCTGCAATTTTTCCCCATAATAAAGCAAATTTTTGCAATTTTCCCCCAAAATAAGGGGAATTTCTGTTTTTTTGCCCCCAAATAAGAGAAATTTCTGCAATTTTGGCCTAAAATAAGGGAAATTTCTGCAATTTTTCCCCATAATAAAGCAAATTTCTGCAATTTTCCCCCAAAATAAGGGGAATTTCTGTTTTTTGCCCCCAAATAAGAGAAATTTCTGCAATTTTGCCCTAAAATAAGGGGAATTTCTGCCATTTGCCCCAAAATAAGGGGAATTTCTGTTTTTTGCCCCCAAATAAAGCAAATTTCTGCACTTTTGCCCCAAAATAAGTGGAATTTCTGTTTCTTGCCCCCGAATAAGGGAAATTTTTGCAATTTTGCCCTAAAATAACGGGAATTTCTGCCATTTGCCCCAAAATAAAAGGAATTTCTGCCTTTTTGCCACAAAATAAAGAAAATTACTGCATGTTTTACCCCAAAATTAGGTGAATATCTGCAATTTTGCTCCAAAATACGAGGATTTTCTGCCTTTTTCGCCGAAAATAAGGGGAATTTTTGCCATTTTGCCGTGAAATAAGTGAAATTTCTGCAGTTTTACCCCAAAATAAGGGTTATTTCTGCCTTTTTGCCCCCAAATTAGGGGAATTTCTGCAATTTTGCTCCAAAATACGGGTCATTTCTGCCATTTTGCCCGAAATTAAGAAGATTTTCTGCATTTTTGCCCTCAAATAAGAGAAATTTCTGCAATTTTATTCCAAAATAAGGGGAATTTCTGCCTTTTTGCCCCAAAATAAAAAAAATTTTGCATTTTATCCCTGAAAAAGGTGAAATTTCTGTAATTTTGCCCTAAAATAAGGGAAATTTCTGCAATTTTTCCACATAATAAACCAAATTTCTGCAATTTTGCCCCAAAATAAGGGGAATTTCTGTTTTTTGCCCTCAAATAAGGGAAATTTCTGCAATTTTGCCCTAAAATAGGGGAATTTCTGCCATTTGCCCCAAAATAAGGGGAAATTCTGCCTTTTTGCCACAAAATAAAGAAAATTACTGCATGTTTTACTTCATAATTAGGTGAATTTCTGCAATTTTGCTCCAAAATACGAGGATTTTCTGCCTTTTTCGCCGAAAATAAGGGGAATTTCTGCCATTTTGCCGATAAATAAGTGAATTTTCTGCAGTTTTACCGCAAAATACGGGGAATTTCTGCCTTTTTGCCCGAAAAGAAAGGGAATGTATACATTTTTGCCATAAAAAAGAAAATTTCTTCACTTTTGTCCCAAAATAAGGGGATTTTCCGCCTTTTTGACTCAAAATAAGTGCAATTTCTGCCTTTTCCCCAAAAATAAACGGAATTTCTGTCTTTTTGCCCCAAAATAAAGGGAATTTCTGACTTTTTACCCTGAAATAAGTGAAATTTCTAAAATTTTTCCCCAAAATAAGGGAAATGTCTGCTTTTTGCCCCAAAAAAGGGGAATTTCTGCCTTTTTGCCCCCAAATAAGAAGAATTTCAGCCTTTTTACCTCAAAATAAGGGGAATTTCTGCCTTTTTGCCCCAAAATATGGGGAATTTCTGCTTTTTTGCCCCAAAATAAGAAAAATTTCTGCAATTTTGTACTAAAATAAAAGAAATTTCTACCTTTTTGCCCCAAAATAAGAGAAATTTTTGCCTTTTTTCACTGAAATAAGTGAAATTTCTGCAATTTTGCCCCAAAATAAGGAAAATAACTGCCATTTTGCAACAATGTAAAGGAAATTTCTGCAATTTTGCCCCAAAATAAGGGGATTTTCTGACTTCTTGCTCCCGAAAAAAGGGGATTTTCTGTCTTTTTACCCCAAAATAAGGAGAATTTCTGCATTTTTGCCCGAAAATTCTGAGAATTTCTGCAATTTTTCTTCAAAATACGGAAAATTTCTGCCTTTTAGCCCAAAAATAAAGGGAATTTCTGCATTTTTCCCCAATATTATGGGAATTTCTGCATTTTACCTCTAAATAAGGGGAATTTCTGCATTTTACCTCAAAATAAGAAGAATTTCTGCCTTTTACCCCAAAATATGGGAAATTTCTGCCTTTTTGTTCCAAAATAAAGAAAATTTCTTCAATTTTGTACCATAATAAAAGAAATTTCTCTTTTTTGCCCCAAAATAAGAAGAATTTCTGCCTTTTGCCCCAAAATATGGAGAATTTCAGCATTTTACCTCAAAATAAGGGGAATTTCTTCCTTTTGCCCTGAAATATGTGAAATTTCTGCAATTTTACCCCAAAATAAGGTGAATTTCTGCATTTTTGCCCCAAAATAATGGTAATTTTTGCCTTTTTGCCACAAATTAAAAAAATATTTTGCTTTTTTTTTCTGAGATAAGTGAAATTTCTGCAATTTTGGCCTAAAATAAGGGAAATTTCTGCAATTTTTCCCCATAATAAAGCAAATTTCTGCAATTTTCCCCCAAAAGAAGGGGAATTTCTGTTTTTTGCCCCCAAATAAGAGAAATTTCTGCAATTTTGGCCTAAAATAAGGGAAATTTCTGCAATTTTTCCCCATAATAAAGCAAATTTCTGCAATTTTCCCCCAAAATAAGGGAATTTCTGTTTTTTGCCCCAAATAAGAGAAATTTCTGCAATTTTGCCCTAAAATAAGGGGAATTTCTGCCATTTGCCCCAAAATAAGGGGAATTTCTGTTTTTTGCCCCCAAATAAAGCAAATTTCTGCACTTTTGCCCCAAAATAAGTGGAATTTCTGTTTCTTGCCCCCGAATAAGGGAAATTTTTGCAATTTTGCCCTAAAATAAGGGGAATTTCTGCCATTTGCCCCAAAATAAAAGGAATTTCTGCCTTTTTGCCACAAAATAAAGAAAATTACTGCATGTTTTACCCCAAAATTAGGTGAATATCTGCAATTTTGCTCCAAAATACGAGGATTTTCTGCCTTTTTCGTCGAAAATAAGGGGAATTTCTGCCATTTTGCCGCGAAATAAGTGAAATTTCTGCAGTTTTACCCCAAAATAAGGGTTATTTCTGCCTTGTTGCCCCCAAATTAGGGGAATTTCTGCAATTTTGCTCCAAAATACGTGGAATTGCTGCTTTTTTGCCCGAAAAGGAAGGGAATGTATACCTTTTTGCCATAAAAAAGAGAAATTTCTTCACTTTTGCCCCAAAATAAGGGGATTTTCCGTCTTTTATCTCAAAATAAGTGCAATTTCTGCCTTTTCCCCAAAAATAAAAGGAATTTCTTTTTTTTTGCCCCAAAATAAGGAGAATTTCTGCATTTTTGCCCCAAAATAAGGGAAATTTCAGCCTTCTTTCTAAAAATAAGAGGAATTTCTGCCTTTTGCCCCGAAATATGCGGAATTTCTGCCTTTTTGCCCCAAAATAAGAAAAATTTCTGCAATTTTGTACCAAAATAAAAGAAATTTATGTCTTTTTGCCCCAAAATAAGAGAAATTTCTGCCTTTTTTCCCTGAAATAAGTAAAATTTCTGCAATTTTACCCCAAAATAAGGGAAATTTCTGCAATTTTGCCCCAAAGTAAAGGAAATTTCTGCAATTTTGCCCCAAAGTAAAGGAAATTTCTGCAATTTTGCCCCAAAGTAAAGAAAATTTCTGCAATTTTGCCCCAAATAAAAGGAATTTCTGAATTTTTGCAACCGAAAAAAGGAGATTTTCTGACTTTTTGCCCCAAAATAAAGAGAATTTCAGCCTTTTTGCCCAAAAATTATGAGAATTTCTGCACTTTTTCTTCAAAATATGAAAAATTTCTGCCTTTTAGCTCCAAAATAAAGTGAATTTCTGCATTTTTTCCCAATATTAGGGGAATTTCTGCATTTTACCTCTAAATAAGGGAAATTTCTGCATTTTACCTCAAAATAAGAAGAATTTCTGCCTTTTACCCCAAAATAGGTGAATTTCTGCTTTTTGCCTCAAAATAATGGGAATTTCTGCCTTTTTGCCCCAAAATAAGAAAAAATTTTGCTTATTTTTTCTGAAATAATTGAAATTTCTGCAATTTTGCCCTAAAATAAGGGAAATTTCTGCAATTATTCCCCATAATAAAGCAAATTTCTGCAATTTTGCCCCAAAATAAGGGGAATTTCTGTTTTTTGCCCCCAAATAAAGCAAATTTCTGCAATTTTTCCCCAAAATAAGAGGAATTTATGTTTTTTGCCCCCGAATAAGGGAAATTTTTGCAATTTTGCCCTAAAATTAGGGGAATTTCTGCCATTTGCCCCAAAATAAGGGGAATTTCTGCCATTTTGCCGCAAAATAAGTGAAATTTCTGCAGTTTTACCCTAAATTAAGGGGAATTTTTGCCTTTTTGCCCCAAAATTAGGGGAATTTCTGCAATTTTGCTTCAAAATACATGGAATTTCTGCCTTTTTGCCCGAAAATAAAGGGAATGTACATCTTTTTGCCATAAAAAAAGGGAAATTTCTTCACTTTTGCCCCAAAATAAGGGGATTTTCCGCCTTTTTGACTCAAAATAAGTGCAATTTCTGTCTTTTCCCCAAAAATAAACGGAATTTCTGTCTTTTTGCCCCAAAATAAGGGGAATTTCTGACTTTTTGCCCTGAAAATAGTGAAATTTCTAAAATGTTTCCCCAAAATAAGGGAAATGTCTGCTTTTTGCCCCAAAATAAGGGGAATGTCTACCTTTTAGCCCCAAAATAAAGGGAATTTCTGCATTTTACCTTCAAATAAGAACCATTTCTGCCTTTTACCCCAAAATATGGGGAATTTCTGCCTTTTTGTTCCAAAATAAAAAAATTTCTTCAATTTTGTACCATAATAAAAGAAATTTCTCCTTTTTGCCCCAAAATAAGGGGAATTTCTGACTTTTTACCCTGAAATAATTGAAATTTCTGAAATTTTGCCCGAAAATAAGGGAAATGTCTGCTTTTTGTCCCAAAATAAGTGGAATTTCTGCCTTTTGCCCCAAAATATGGGGAATTTCAGCATTTTACCTAAAATATGGGGAATTTCTGCCTTTTTGCCCTAAAATCTGTGAAATTTCTGCAATTTTACCCCAAAATAAGGTGAATTTCTGCCTTTTGCCCCAAAATAATAGGAATTTCTGCATTTTTGCCCCAAAATAAGAAAAATTTTTGCTTTTTTTTCTGAAATAAGTGAAATTTCTGCAATTTTGGCCTAAAATAAGGGAAATTTCTGCAATTTTTCCCCATAATAAAGCAAATTTCTGCAATTTTGCCCCAAAATAAATGGAATTTCTGGTTTTTGCCCACAAATAAGGGAAATTTCTGCAATTTTGCCCTAAAATAAGGGGAATTTCTGCCATTTGACCCAAAATAAGGGGAATTTCTGCCTTTTTCTCACAAAATATAGAAAATTACTGCATGTTTTACCCCAAAATTATGTGAAATTCGGCAATTTTGCTTCAAAATACGAGGATTTTCTGCGTTTTTCGCCGAAAATAAGGAGAATTTCTGCCATCTTGCCGCGAAATAAGAAAAATTTCTGCAGTTTTACCCCAAAATTAGGGGAATTTCTGCCTTTTTGCCCCAAAATTAGGGGAATTTCTTCAATTTTGCTCCAAAATACAGGGAATTTCTGCCTTTTTGCCCGAAAATAAAGGGAATGTATACCTTTTTGCCATAAAAAAAGGAAATTTCTTCACTTTCGCCCCAAAATAATGTGATTTTCTGCCTTTTTGACTAAAAATAAGTGCAATTTCTGCCTTTTCCTCAAAATAAACGGAATTTCTGTCTTTTTGCCGCAAAATAAGGGGAATTTCTGACTTTATGCCCTGAAATAAGTGAAATTTCTAAAATTTTTTCCCAAAATAAGAGAAATGTCTGATTTTTGCCCCAAAATATGGGGAATTTATTCCTTTTTGCCCCAAAATAAGGGGAATTTCTGCTTTTTTGCCCCAAAATAAGAAAAATTTCTGCGTTTTTGCCCCAAAATAAGAGAAATTTTTGCCTTCTTTTCCTGAAATAAGTGAAATTTCTGCAATTTTGCCCCAAAATAAAAAAAATTTCTGCAATTTTGCCCCAATGTAAAGGAAATTTCTGCAATTTTGCCCCAAAATAAGGGAATTTTCTGACTTTTTGCTCCTGAAAAAAGGGGATATTCTGTCTTTTTGCCCCAAAATAAGGAGAATATCTGCCTTTTTGCCCAAAAATTATGAGAATTTCTGCAATTTTGTTTCGAAATACGGGGAATTTCTGCCTTTTAGCCCCAAAATAAAGGGAATTTCTGCATTTTACCTCAAAATATGAATAATTTCTGCATTTTGCTCCAAAATATGGGGAATATCTGCATTTTTGTTCCAAAATAAAGAAAATTTCTTCAATTTTGTACCATAATAAAAGAAATTTCTCTTTTTTGCCCCAAAATAAGAGAAATTTCTGACTTTTTACCCAGAAATAAATGAAATTTCTGCAATTTTTAGCGAAAATAAGGAAAATTTGTGCCTTTTTGCCCCAAAATAAGGGGAATTTCTGCCTTTTGCCCCAGAATATGGGGAATTTCAGCATTTTACCTCAAAATAAGGGGAATTTCTGCTTTTTGCCCTGAAATATGTGAAATTTCTGCAATTTTACCCCAAAATAAGGTGAATTTCTGCCTTTTGCCCCAAAATAATGGGAATTTCTGCCTTTTACCTCCAAAGTAAAAAAAATTTTTGCTTTTTTTACTGAAATAAGTGAAATTTCTGCAATTTTGCCCTAAAATATGGGAAATTTCTGCAATTTTTCTCCATAATAAAGCAAATTTCTGCAATTTTGCCTTAAAATAAGGGGAATTTCTGGTTTTTGCCCCCAAATAAAGGGAAATATCTGCAATTTTGCCCTAAAATAAGGGGAATTTCTGCCATTTGCCCCGAAATAAGGGGAATTTCTGCCTTTTTGCCACAAAATAAAGAAAATTACTGCATGTTTTACCCCAAAAATAGGTGAATTTCTGCACTTTTGCTACAAAATAAGGGAAATTTCTGCAATTTTGCTCCAAAATATGAAATTTTCTGCCTTTTTCGCCAAAAATAAGGGGAATTTCTGCCATTTTGCCGCAAAATAAGTGAATTTTCTGCAGTTTTACTGCAAAATAAGGGGAATTACTGCTTTTTACCCCAAAATTAGGGGAATTTCTGCAATTTTGCTCCAAAATACGGGGAATTTCTGCCTTTTTGCCCGAAAAGAAAGGGAATGTATACCTTTTTGCCATAAAAAAAAGAAATTTCTTCACTTTTGCCCAAAAATAAGGGGGTTTTCCGCCTTTTTGACTCAAAATAAGTGCAATTTCTGCCTTTTCCCCAAAAATAAACGGAATTTCTGTCTTTTTGCCCCAAAATAAAGAAAATTTCTGACTTTTTACCCTGAAATAAGTGAAATTTCTAAAATTTTTCCCCAAAATAAGGGAAATGTCTGCTTTTTGCCTCAAAATAAGGGGAATTTCTCCCTTTTTGCCAACAAATAAGGAGAATTTCAGCCTTTTTTCCTCAAAATAAGAGGAATTTCTGCCTTTTGCCCCAAAATATGGGTAACTTCTGCCTTTTTTCCCCAAAATAAGAAAAATTTCTGCAATTTTGTACCAAAATAAAAGAAATTTCTGCATTTTTGCCCCAAAATAAGAGAAATTTCTGCCTTTTTTCCCTGAAATAAGTGAAATTTTTGCAATTTTGCCCCAAAATAAGGGAAATTTCTGCAATTTTGCCCCAAACTAGAGAAAATTTCTGCAATTTTTCCCCATATAAGGGGAATTTCTGACTTTTTGCACCCAAAAAAGGAGATTTTTTGTCTTTTGCCCCAAAATAAGGAGAATTTCAGCCTTTTTGTCCGAAAATTATGAGAATTTCTGCAATTTTTCTTCAAAATATGGAAAATTTCTGCCTTTTAGCCCCAAAATAAAGGGAATTTCTGCATTTTTTCCCAATATTAGGGGAATTTCTGCATTTTACCTCTAAATAAGGGAAATTTCTGCATTTTACCTCAAAATAAGAAGAATTTCTGCCTTTTAGCCCAAAATATGAAGAATTTCTGCCTTTTTGTTCCAAAATAATGAATATTTCTTCAATTTTGTACGATAATAAAAGAAATTTTTCCTTTTTGGCCCAAACTAAGGGGAATTTCTAACTTTTTACCCTGAAATAAATGAAATTTCTGCAATTTTGCCCGAAAATAAGGGAAATTTGTGCCTTTTTGCCACAAAATAAGGGGAATGTCTGCCTTTTGTCCCAAAATATGGGGAATTTCAACATTTTACCTCAAAATAAGGGGAATTTCTGCTTTTTTGCTCTGACATATGTGAAATTTCTGCAATTTTACCCCAAAATAAGGTGAATTTCTGCTTTTTGCCGAAAAATAATGGGAATTTCTGCCTTTTTGCCCCAAAATAAGAAAAAATTTTGCTTTCTTTTTCTGAAATAAGTGAAATTTCTGCAATTTTGCCTTACAATAAAGGAAATTTCTGCAATTTTTCCCCATAATAAAGCAAATTTCTGCAATTTTGCACCAAAATAAGAGGAATTTCTGTTTTTTTCCCACAAAAAAAGGAAATTTCTGCAATTTTGCCCTAAAATAAGGGTAATTTCTGCCATTTGCCCCAAAATAAAAGAAATTTCTGCCTTTTTGCCACAAAATAAAGATAATTACTGCATGTTTTACCCCAAAATTAGGTGAATTTCTGCAATTTTGCTCCAAAATATGAGGATTTTCTGCCTTATTCGCCAAAAATAAGGGGAATTTCTGGCATTTTGCCGAAAATAAGTGAAATTTCTGCAGTTTTACCCCAAAATAAGGGAAATTTCTGCCTTTTTGCCCAACAATTAGGGGAATTTCTGCAATATTGCTCCAAAATACGGGGAATTTCTGCCTTTTTGCCCGAAAATAAAGGGAATGTATACCTTTTGCTATAAAAAAGGGAAATTTCTATACTTTTGCCCCAAAATAAGAATATTTTCTGCCTTTTTGACTCAAAATAAGTGCAATTTCTGCCTTTTCCCCAAAAATAAACGGAATTTCTGTTTTTTTGCCCCAAAATAAAGGGAATTTCTGACTTTTTGCCCTTAAATAAGTGAAATTTTTAAAATTTTTCCCCAAAATAAGGGAAATGTCTGCTTTTTGCCCCAGAATAAGGGGAATGTCTGCCTTTTAGCCCCAAAATAAAGGGAATTTCTGCATTTTTGTACCGAAATGAAAGAAATATTTTCCTTTTTGCCCCAAAATAAGAGAAATTTTTGCCTTTTTTCCCTGAAATAAGTGAAATTTCTGCAATTTTGCCCCAAAATAAAGGTAATTTCTGCAATTTTTCCCCAAAGTAAAGGAAATTTCTGCAATTTTGCCCCAAATAATGGGAATTTCTGACTTTTTGCACCCGAAAAATGGAGATTTTCTGTCTTTTTGCCCCAAAATAAGGAGAATTTCAGCCTTTTTTCCCGAAAATTATGAGAATTTCTGCAATTTTTCTTCAAAATACAAAAATTTTTTGCGTTTTAGCCCCAAAATAAAGGGAATTTCTGCATTTTGCCACAATTTTAGGGGAATTTCTTCATTTTACCTCTAAATAAGGGGAATTTCTGCATTTTCCCTAAAAATAAGAACAATTTCTGCCTTTTACCCCAAAATATGGGGAATTTTGCCTTTTTGTTCCAAAATAAAGAAAAGTTTTTCAATTTTGTACCATAAAAAAAGAAATTTCTCCTTTTTGCCCCAAAATAAGGGGAATTTCTGACTTTTTACCCAGAAATAAATGAAATTTCTGCAATTTTGCCCGAAAATAAGGGAAATTTGTGCCTTTTTGCCCCAAAATAAGGGGAATTTCTGCCTTTTTCCCCAAAATATTGGGAATTTCAGCATTTTACCTCAAAATATGGGGAATTTGTGCCTTTTTGCCCTGAAATATGTGAAATTTCTGCAAATTTACCCCAAAATAAGGTGAATTTCTGCTTTTTTGCCCCAAAATAATGGGAATTTTGGCCTTTTTGCCCCAAAATAAGAAAAATTTTTGCTTCTTTTTCTGAAATAAGTGAAATTTCTGCAATTTTGCCCTAAAATAAGAGAAATTTCTGCAAATTTTCCCCATAATAAAGCAAATTTCTGCAAATTTACCCCAAAATAAGGGGAAATTCTGTTTTTTGCCCCCAAATAAGGGAAATTTCTGCAATTTTGCCCTTAAATAAGGGGAATTTCTGCCATTTGCCCGAAAATAAGGTGAATTTCTGCCTTTTTGCCACAAAATAAAGAAAATTACTGCATGTTTTACCCCAAAATTAGGTGAATTTCTGCAATTTTGCTCCAAAATACGAAATTTTCTGCCTTTTTCGCCGAAAATAAGGGGAATTTCTGCCATTTTGCCGCAAAATAAGTGAATTTTCTGCAGTTTTACTGCAAAATAAGGGGAATTTCTGCTTTTTACCACAAAATTAGGGGAATTTCTGCAATTTTGCTCCAAAATACGGGGAATTTCTGCCTTTTTGCCCGAAAAGAAAGGGAATGTATACCTTTTTGCCATAAAAAAAAAGAAATTTCTTCACTTTTGCCCAAAAATAAGGGGATTTTCCGCCTTTTTGACTCAAAATAAGTGCAATTTCTGCCTTTTCCCCAAAAATAAACGGAATTTCTCTCTTTTTGCCCCAAAATAAAGAAAATTTCTGACTTTTTACCCTGAAATAAGTGAAATTTCTAAAATTTTTCCCCAAAATAAGGGAAATGTCTGCTTTTTGCCTCAAAATAAGGGGAATTTCTCCCTTTTTGCCAACAAATAAGGAGAATTTCAGCCTTTTTTCCTCAAAATAAGAGGAATTTCTGCCTTTTGCCCCAAAATATGGGTAACTTCTGCCTTTTTTCCCCAAAATAAGAAAAATTTCTGCAATTTTGTACCAAAATAAAAGAAATTTCTGCATTTTTGCCCCAAAATAAGAGAAATTTCTGCCTTTTTTCCCTGAAATAAGTGAAATTTTTGCAATTTTGCCCCAAAATAAGGGAAATTTCTGCAATTTTGCCCCAAACTAGAGAAAATTTCTGCAATTTTTCCCCATATAAGGGGAATTTCTGACTTTTTGCACCCAAAAAAGGAGATTTTTTGTCTTTTGCCCCAAAATAAGGAGAATTTCAGCCTTTTTGTCCGAAAATTATGAGAATTTCTGCAATTTTTCTTCAAAATATGGAAAATTTCTGCCTTTTAGCCCCAAAATAAAGGGAATTTCTGCATTTTTTCCCAATATTAGGGGAATTTCTGCATTTTACCTCTAAATAAGGGAAATTTCTGCATTTTACCTCAAAATAAGAAGAATTTCTGCCTTTTAGCCCAAAATATGAAGAATTTCTGCCTTTTTGTTCCAAAATAATGAATATTTCTTCAATTTTGTATGATAATAAAAGAAATTTCTCCTTTTTGGCCCAAACTAAGGGGAATTTCTAACTTTTTACCCTGAAATAAATGAAATTTCTGCAATTTTGCCCGAAAATAAGGGAAATTTGTGCCTTTTTGCCACAAAATAAGGGGAATGTCTGCCTTTTGTCCCAAAATATGGGGAATTTCAACATTTTACCTCAAAATAAGGGGAATTTCTGCTTTTTTGCTCTGACATATGTGAAATTTCTGCAATTTTACCCCAAAATAAGGTGAATTTCTGCTTTTTGCCGAAAAATAATGGGAATTTCTGCCTTTTTGCCCCAAAATAAGAAAAAATTTTGCTTTCTTTTTCTGAAATAAGTGAAATTTCTGCAATTTTGCCTTACAATAAAGGAAATTTCTGCAATTTTTCCCCATAATAAAGCAAATTTCTGCAATTTTGCACCAAAATAAGAGGAATTTCTGTTTTTTTCCCACAAAAAAGGGAAATTTCTGCAATTTTGCCCTAAAATAAGGGTAATTTCTGCCATTTGCCCCAAAATAAAAGAAATTTCTGCCTTTTTGCCACAAAATAAAGATAATTACTGCATGTTTTACCCCAAAATTAGGTGAATTTCTGAAATTTTGCTCCAAAATATGAGGATTTTCTGCCTTATTCGCCAAAAATAAGGGGAATTTCTGGCATTTTGCCGAAAATAAGTGAAATTTCTGCAGTTTTACCCCAAAATAAGGGAAATTTCTGCCTTTTTGCCCAACAATTAGGGGAATTTCTGCAATATTGCTCCAAAATACGGGGAATTTCTGCCTTTTTGCCCGAAAATAAAGGGAATGTATACCTTTTGCTATAAAAAAGGGAAATTTCTATACTTTTGCCCCAAAATAAGAATATTTTCTGCCTTTTTGACTCAAAATAAGTGCAATTTCTGCCTTTTCCCCAAAAATAAACGGAATTTCTGTTTTTTGGCCCCAAAATAAAGGGAATTTCTGACTTTTTGCCCTTAAATAAGTGAAATTTTTAAAATTTTTCCCCAAAATAAGGGAAATGTCTGCTTTTTGCCCCAAAATAAGGGGAATGTCTGCCTTTTAGCCCCAAAATAAAGGGAATTTCTGCATTTTTGTACCGAAATGAAAGAAATATTTTCCTTTTTGCCCCAAAATAAGAGAAATTTTTGCCTTTTTTCCCTGAAATAAGTGAAATTTCTGCAATTTTGCCCCAAAATAAAGGTAATTTCTGCAATTTTTCCCCAAAGTAAAGGAAATTTCTGCAATTTTGCCCCAAATAATGGGAATTTCTGACTTTTTGCACCCGAAAAATGGAGATTTTCTGTCTTTTTGCCCCAAAATAAGGAGAATTTCAGCCTTTTTTCCCGAAAATTATGAGAATTTCTGCAATATTTTTTCAGAATACGGAAAATTTCTGCTTTTTAGACCCAAAATAAAGGGAATTTCTGAATTTTCCCCCAATATTAGAGGAATTTCTGCATTTTACCTCTAAATAAGGGGAATTTCTGCATTTTACCTCAAAATAAGAAGAATTTCTGTCTTTTGCCCCAAAATATGGGGAATTTTGCCTTTTTGTTCCAAAATAAAGAAAATTTCTTCAATTTTGTACCATAAAAAAAGAAATTTCTCCTTTTTGCCCCAAAATAAGGGGAATTTCTGACTTTTTACCCTGTAATAAATGAAATTTCTGCAATTTTTCCCGAAAATAAAGGAAATTTGTGCTTTTGCCCCAAAAATAAGGGGAATTTCTGACTTTTGCCCCAAACTATGGGGAATTTCAGGATTTTACCTCAAAATAAGGGGAATTTCTGCCTTTTGGCCATGAAATATGTGAAATTTCTGCAATTTTACCCCAAAATAAGAAAAATTTTTGCTTTTTTTTCTGAAATAAGTGAAATTTCTGCAATTTTGCCCTAAAATAAGGGAAATTTGTGCAATTTTTCTCTATAATAAAGCAAATTTTTGCAATTTTGCCCCAAAATAAGGCGAATTTCTGTTTTTTGCCCCCAAATGAGGGAAATTTCTGCAATTTTGCCCTAAAATAAGGGGAATTTCTGCCATTTGCCCCAAAATAAATGGAATTTCTGCCTTTTTGCCACAAAATAAAGAAAATTACTGCATGTTTTACCCCAAAATTAGGTGAATTTCTGCAATTTTGCTCCAAAACACGAGGATTTTCTGCCTTTTTCGCCGAAAATAAGGGGAATTTCTGCCATTTTGCCGCGAAATAAGTGAAATTTCTGCAGTTTTACCCCAAAATAAGGAGAATTTCTGCCTTTTTGCCCCCAAATTAGGGGAATTTCTGCAATTTTGCTCCAAAATACGGGGATTTTCTGACTTTTTGACCGAAAATAAAGGGAATGTATATATTTTTGCCATAAAAAAGGGAAATTTCTTCACCTTTGCCCCAAAATAAGGGGATTTTCCGCCTTTTAATACAAAATAAGTGCAATTTCTGCCTTTTCCCCAAAAATAAAAGGAATTTCTGTCTTTTTGCCCAAAAATAAGGGGTATTTCTGCCTTTTTATCCCAAAATAAGGAGAATTTCAGCCTTTTTTCTTAAAATAATAGGAATTTCTGCCTTTTGCCCCAAAATATGAAGAATTTCTGCCTTTTTGCCCCAAAATAAGAAAAATTTCTGCAATTTTGTACCAAAATAAAAGAAATTTCTGCCTTTTTGCCTCAAAATAAAGAAAATTTCTGCAATTTTGCCCCAATGTAAAGGAAATTTCTGCAATTTTGCCCCACAATAAGGGGATTTTCTGACTTTTTGCTCCTGAAAAAAGGGGATATTCTGTCTTTTTGCCCCAAAATAAGGAAAATTTCTGCCTTTTTGCCCAAAAATTATGAGAATTTCTGCAATTTTGCTTCAAAATACGGGGAATTTCTGCCTTTTAGCCCCAAAATAAAGGAAATTTCTGCATTTTACCTCAAAATAAGAATAATTTCTGCATTTTGCTCCAAAATATGGGGAATTTCTGCCTTTTTGTTCCAAAATAAGGGAAATTTCTTCAATTTTAGACTATAATAAAAGAAATTTCAGCTTTTTCCCCAAAATAAGGGGAATTTTTGACTTTTTGCCCTGAAATAAGTGAAATTTCTAAAATTTTTCCCCAAAATAAGAGAAATGTTTGCTTTTTGCCTCAAAATAAGGAGAATTTTTGCCTTTTTGCCCCCAAATAAGGGGAATTTCAGTCTTTTTACCTCAAAATAAGATGAATTTCTGCATTTTTGCCCCAAAATAGGAAAAATTTCTGTAATTTTGTACCAAAATAAATGAAATTTCTGCCTTTTTGCCCCAAAATAAGAGAAATTTCTGCCTTTTTTTTCTGAAATAATTAAATTTCTGCAATTTTTCCCCAAAATAAGGGGAATTTCTGTTTTTTGGCCCCAAATGAGGGAAATTTCTGCAATTTTGCCCTAAAATAAGGGGAATTTCTGCCATTTGCCCCAAAATAAATGGAATTTCTGCCTTTTTGCCACAAAATAAAGAAAATTACTGCATGTTTTTCCCCAAAATTAGGTGAATTTCTGCAATTTTGCTCCAAAATACGAGGATTTTCTGCCTTTTTCGCCGAAAATAAGGGGTATTTCTGCCATTTTGCCGCGAAATAAGTGAAATTTCTGCAGTTTTACCCCAAAATAAGGAGAATTTCTGCCTTTTTGCCCCCAAATTATGGGAATTTCTGCAATTTTGCTCCAAAATACGGGGATTTTCTGACTTTTTGACCGAAAATAAAGGGAATGTATATCTTTTTGCCATAAAAAAGGGAAATTTCTTCACTTTTGCCCCAAAATAAGGGGATTTTCCGCCTTTTAATACAAAATAAGTGCAATTTCTGCCTTTTCCCCCAAAATAAAAGGAATTTCTGTCTTTTTGCCCAAAAATAAGGGGTATTTCTGCCTTTTTGCCCCAAAATAAGGAGAATTTCAGCCTTTTTTCTTAAAATAAGTGGAATTTCTGCTTTTTGCCCCAAAATATGGGGAATTTCTGCCTTTTTGCCATAAAATAAGAAAAATTTCTGCAATTTTGTACCAAAATAAAAGAAATTTCTGCTTTTTTGCCCCAAAATAAAGAAAATTTCTGCAATTTTGCCCCAATGTAAAGGTAATTGCTGCAATTTTGCCCCAAAATAAGAGGATTTTCTGACTTTTTGCTCCTGAAAAAAGGGGATATTCTGTCTTTTTGCCCCAAAATAAGAAGAATATCTGCCTTTTTGCCCGAAAATTATGAGAATTTCTGCAATTTTGCTTCAAAATACGGGGAATTTCTGCCTTTTAGCCCCAAAATAAAGGGAATTTCTGCATTTTACCTCAAAATAAGAATAATTTCTGCATTTTGCTCCAAAATATGGGGAATTTCTGCCTTTTTGTTCCAAAATAAAAGAAATTTCTTCAATTTTGTACTATAATAAAAGAAATTTCTGCTTTGTTCCCAAAATAAGGGGAATTTTTGACTTTTTGCCTTGAAATAAGTGAAATTTCTAAAATTTTTCCCGAAAATAAGGGAAATATTTGCTTTTTGCCTCAAAATAAGGAGAATTTTTGCCTTTTTGCCCCCAAATAAGGGGAATTTCAGCCTTTTTACCTCAAAATAAGATGAATTTCTGCATTTTTGCCCCAAAATAGGAAAAATTTCTGCAATTTTGTACCAAAATAAAAGAAATTTCTGCTTTTTTGCCCCAAAATAAAGAAAATTTCTGCAATTTTGGCCCAATGTAAAGGTAATTGCTGCAATTTTGCCCCAAAATAAGGGGATTTTCTGACTTTTTGCTCCTGAAAAAAGGGGATATTCTGTCTTTTTGCCCCAAAATAAGAAGAATTTCTGCCTTTTTGCCCGAAAATTATGAGAAATTCTGCAATTTTGCTTCAAAATACGGGGAATTTCTGCCTTTTAGCCCCAAAATAAAGGAAATTTCTGCATTTTACCTCAAATTAAGAATAATTTCTGCATTTTGCTCCAAAATATGGGGAATTTCTGCCTTTTTGTTCCAAAATAAGGGAAATTTCTTCAATTTTGTACTATAATAAAAGAAATTTCTGCTTTTTTCCCAAAATAAGGGGAATTTTTGACTTTTTGCCTTGAAATAAGTGAAATTTCTAAAATTTTTCCCCAAAATAAGGGAAATGTTTGCTTTTTGCCTCAAAATAAAGAGAATTTTTGCCTTTTTGCCCCCAAATAAGGGGAATTTCAGCCTTTTTACCTCAAAATAAGATGAATTTCTGCATTTTTGCCCCAAAATAGGAAAAATTTCTGCAATTTTGTACCAAAATAAAAGAAATTTCTGCCTTTTTGCCCCAAAATAAGAGAAATTTCTGCCTTTTTTCCCTGAAATAATTAAATTTTTGCAATTTTCCCCCAAAATAAGGGGAATTTCTGTTTTTTTCCCCCAAATAAGGGAAATTTCTGCAATTTTGCCTTAAAATAAGGGGAATTTCTGCCATTTGCCCCAAAATAAGGCGAATTTCAGTTTTTTGCCCCCAAATAAAGCAAATTTCTGCAATTTTGCCCCAAAATAAGGGGAATTTCTGTTTTTTGCCCCCGAATAAGGGAAATTTTTGCAATTTTGCCCTAAAATAAGGGGAATTTCTACCATTTGCCCAAAAATAAGGGGAATTTCTGCCTTTTTGCCACAAAATAAAGAAAATTACTGCATGTTTTACCACAAAATTAGGTGAATATCTGCAATTTTGCTCCAAAATATGAGGATTTTCTGCCTTTTTCTCCGAAAATAAAAGGAATTTCTGCCATTTTGCCGCGAAATAAGTGAAATTTCTGCAGTTTTACCCTAAATTAAGGGGAATTTCTGCCTTTTTGCCCCAAAATAAGGGGAATTTCTGCAATTTTGCTTCAAAATACGGGGAATTTCTGCCTTTATGCCCGAAAATATAGGGAATGTACACCTTTTTGCCATAAAAAAGGAAAATTTCTTCACTTTTGCCCCAAAATAAGGGGATTTTCCGCCTTTTTGATTCAAAATAAGTGCAATTTCTGACTTTTCCCCAAAAATAAACGGAATTTCTGTCTTTTTGCCCCAAAATAAGGGGAATTTCTGACTTTTTGCCCTGAAATAATTGAAATTTCTAAAATTTTTTTCCAAAATAAGGGAAATGTCTTTTTTTTGCCCCAAAATAAGGGGAATGTCTGCCTTTTAGCCCCAAAATAAAGGGAATTTCTGCATTTTACCTCAAAATAAGAATAATTTCTGCATTTTGCTCCAAAATATGGGGAATTTCTGCGTTTTTGTTTCAAAATAAAAAAAATTTCTTCAATTTTGTACCATAATAAAAGAAATTTCTGCTTTTTGCCCCAAAATAAGGGGAATTTCTGACTTTTTGCCCTGAAATAATTGAAATTTCTAAATTTTTTTTCCAAAATAAGGGAAATGTCTGCTTTTTGCCCCAAAATAAGGGGAATATCTGCTTTTTAGCCCCAAAATAAAGGGAATTTCTGCATTTTACCTCAAAATAAGAATAATTTCTGCATTTTGCTCCAAAATATGGGGAATTTCTGCGTTTTTGTTTCAAAATAAAGAAAATTTCTTCAATTTTGTACCATAATAAAAGAAATTTCTGCTTTTTGCCCCAAAATAAGGGGAATTTCTGACTTTTTGCCCTGAAATAAGTAAAATTTCTAAAAATTTTCCCCAAAATAAGGGAAATGTCTGCTTTTTGCCCCAAAATAAGAGGAATTTCTGCATTTTTGCCCCCAAATAAAAGGAATTTCAGCATTTTTACCTCAAAATAAGGGGAATTTCTTCCTTTTTGCCCCAAAATAGGAAAAATTTCTGCAAATTTATACCAAAATAGAAGAAATTTCTGCCTTTTTGCCCCAAAATAAGGGAAATTTCTGCAATTTTGAACCAAAGTAAAAGAAATTTCTGCAATTTTGACCCAAAGTTAAAAAAATTTCTTCAATTTTGCCCCAAATAAGGGGAATTTCTGACTTTTTGCACCCGAAAAAAAAAGGATTTCTTTCTTTTTGCCCCAAAATAAGGAAAATCAGCCTATTTGCCCGAAAATCATGAGAATTTCTGCAATTTTTTTTCAAAATACGGAAAATTTCTGCCTTTTAGCCCTAAAATAAAGGTAATTTCTGCATTTTTCCCTAATATTAAGGGATTTTCTACATTTTACCTCTAAATAAGAGGAATTTCTGCATTTTACCTCAAAATAAGAACCATTTCTGCCTTTTACCTCAAAATATGTGGAATTTCTTCCTTTTTCTTCCAAAATAAAAAAAAATTTCTTCAATTTTGTACCATAATAAAAGAAATTTCTCCTTTTTGCCCCAAAATAAGGGGAATTTCTGACTTTTTACCCTGAAATAAATGAAATTTCTGAAATTTTGTTCGAAAATAAGGGAAATTTGTGGTTTTTTGTTCCAAAATAAGGGGAATTTCTGCCTTTTGCCCCAAAATATGGGGAATTTCAGCATTTTACCTCAAAATAAGGGGAATTTCTGCCTTTTTGCCCTGAAATATGTGAAATTTCTGCAATTTTGGCCTAAAATAAGAGAAATTTCTGCAATTTTTTCCCATAATAAAGCAAATTTCTGCAATTTTGCCCCAAAATAAGGGGAATTTCTGGTTTTTGCCCACTAATAAGGGAAATTTCTGCAATTTTGCCCTAAAATAAAAGGAATTTCTGCCATTTGACCCAAAATAAGGGGAATTTCTGCCTTTTTGCCACAAAATAAAGAAAATTACTGCATGTTTTACCCCAAAATTAGGTGAATTTCTGCAATTTTGCTCCAAAATACGAGGATTTTCTGCTTTTTTCGCCGAAAATAAGGGGAATTTCTGCCATCTTGCCGCGAAATAAGTAAAATTTCTGCAGTTTTACCCCAAAATAAGGGTTATTTCTGCCTTTTTGCCCCAAATTAGGGGAATTTCTGCAATTTTGCTCCAAAATACGGGGAATTTCTGCCTTTTTGCCCGAAAATAAAGGGAATGTATACCTTTTTGCCATAAAAAAAGGAAATTTCTTCACTTTTGCCCCAAAATAAGGGGATTTTCTGCCTTTTATCTCAAAATAAGTGCAATTTCCGCCTTTTCCCCAAAAATAAAAGGAATTTCTGGTTTTTTGCCCAAAAATAAGGGGAATTTCTTCCTTTTTGCCCAAAAATAAGGGGAATTTCAGCCTTTTTTCTCAAAATAAGGGGAATTTCTGCTTTTTGACCCAAAATATGGTGAATTTCTGCCTTTTTGCCCCAAAATAAGAAAAATTTCGGCAATTTTGTACCAAAATAAAAGAAATTTCTATTTTTTTGCCCCAAAATAAGAGAAATTTCTGCCTTTTTTTCCTGAAATAAGTGAAATTTCTGCAATTTTACCCCAAAATAAGGGGAATTTCTGTTTTTTGCCCGCGAATAATGGAAATTTTTGCAATTTTGCCCCAAAATAGGGGGAATTTCTGCCATTTGCCCCAAAATAAGGGGAATTTCTGCCTTTTTGCCACAAAATAACGAAAATTACTGCATGTTTTACCCTAAAATTAGGTGAATATCTGCAATTTTGCTCCAAAATATGAGGATTTTCTGCCTTTTTCGCTGAAAATAAGGGGAATTTCTGCCATTTTGCCACAAAATAAGTGAAATTTCTGCAGTTTTACCCTAAATTAAGGGGAATTTCTGCCTTTTTGCCCCAAAATAAGGGGAATTTCTGCAATTTTGCTTCAAAATACAGGGAATTTCTGCCTTTTTTCCCGAAAATAAAGGGAATGTACACCTTTTTGCCATAAAAAAGGGAAATTTTTTTAGTTTTGCCCCAAAATAAGGGGATTTTCCGCCTTTTTGACTCAAAATAAGTGCAATTTCTGCCTTTTCCCCAAAAATAAACGGAATTTCTGTCTTTTTGCCCCAAAATAAGGGAAATTTCTGACTTTTTGCCCTGAAATAAGTGAAATTTCTAAAATTTTTCCCCAAAATAAGGGAAATGTCTGCTTTTTGCCTCAAAATAAGGGGAATTTCTCCCTTTTTGCCAACAAATAAGGAGAATTTCAGCCTTTTTTCCTCAAAATAAGAGGAATTTCTGCCTTTTGCCCCAAAATATGGGTAACTTCTGCCTTTTTTCCCCAAAATAAGAAAAATTTCTGCAATTTTGTACCAAAATAAAAGAAATTTCTGCATTTTTGCCCCAAAATAAGAGAAATTTCTGCCTTTTTTCCCTGAAATAAGTGAAATTTTTGCAATTTTGCCCCAAAATAAGGGAAATTTCTGCAATTTTGCCCCAAACTAGAGAAAATTTCTGCAATTTTTCCCCAAATAAGGGGAATTTCTGACTTTTTGCACCCAAAAAAGGAGATTTTTTGTCTTTTGCCCCAAAATAAGGAGAATTTCAGCCTTTTTGCCCGAAAATTATGAGAATTTCTGCAATTTTTTTTCAAAATATGGAAAATTTCTGCCTTTTAGCCCCAAAATAAAGGAAATTTCTGCATTTTTTCCTAATATTAGGGGAATTTCTGCATTTTACCTCTAAATAAGGGAAATTTCTGCATTTTACCTCAAAATAAGAAAAATTTCTGCCTTTTAGCCCAAAATATGAAGAATTTCTGCCTTTTTGTTCCAAAATAATGAATATTTCTTCAATTTTGTACGATAATAAAAGAAATTTCTCCTTTTTGGCCCAAACTAAGGGGAATTTCTAACTTTTTACCCTGAAATAAATGAAATTTCTGCAATTTTGCCCGAAAATAAGGGAAATTTGTGCCTTTTTGCCCCAAAATAAGGGGAATGTCTGCCTTTTGTCCCAAAATATGGGGAATTTCAACATTTTACCTCAAAATAAGGGGAATTTCTGCTTTTTTGCTCTGACATATGTGAAATTTCTGCAATTTTACCCCAAAATAAGGTGAATTTCTGCTTTTTGCCGAAAAATAATGGGAATTTCTGCCTTTTTGCCCCAAAATAAGAAAAAATTTTGCTTTCTTTTTCTGAAATAAGTGAAATTTCTGCAATTTTGCCTTACAATAAAGAAAATTTCTGCAATTTTTCCCCATAATAAAGCAAATTTCTGCAATTTTGCACCAAAATAAGAGGAATTTCTGTTTTTTTCCCACAAAAAAGGGAAATTTCTGCAATTTTGCCCTAAAATAAGGGTAATTTCTGCCATTTGCCCCAAAATAAAAGAAATTTCTGCCTTTTTGCCACAAAATAAAGATAATTACTGCATGTTTTACCCCAAAATTAGGTGAATTTCTGAAATTTTGCTCCAAAATATGAGGATTTTCTGCCTTATTCGCCAAAAATAAGGGGAATTTCTGGCATTTTGCCGAAAATAAGTGAAATTTCTGCAGTTTTACCCCAAAATAAGGGAAATTTCTGCCTTTTTGCCCAACAATTAGGGGAATTTCTGCAATATTGCTCCAAAATACGGGGAATTTCTGCCTTTTTGCCCGAAAATAAAGGGAATGTATACCTTTTGCTATAAAAAAGGGAAATTTCTATACTTTTGCCCCAAAATAAGAATATTTTCTGCCTTTTTGACTCAAAATAAGTGCAATTTCTGCCTTTTCCCCAAAAATAAACGGAATTTCTGTTTTTTGGCCCCAAAATAAAGGGAATTTCTGACTTTTTGCCCTTAAATAAGTGAAATTTTTAAAATTTTTCCCCAAAATAAGGGAAATGTCTGCTTTTTGCCCCAAAATAAGGGGAATGTCTGCCTTTTAGCCCCAAAATAAAGGGAATTTCTGCATTTTTGTACCGAAATGAAAGAAATATTTTCCTTTTTGCCCCAAAATAAGAGAAATTTTTGCCTTTTTTCCCTGAAATAAGTGAAATTTCTGCAATTTTGCCCCAAAATAAAGGTAATTTCTGCAATTTTTCCCCAAAGTAAAGGAAATTTCTGCAATTTTGCCCCAAATAATGGGAATTTCTGACTTTTTGCACCCGAAAAATGGAGATTTTCTGTCTTTTTGCCCCAAAATAAGGAGAATTTCAGCCTTTTTTCCCGAAAATTATGAGAATTTCTGCAATTTTTCTTCAAAATACGAAAATTTTTTTGCGTTTTAGCCCCAAAATAAAGGGAATTTCTGCATTTTGCCACAATTTTAGGGGGATTTCTTCATTTTACCTCTAAATAAGGGGAATTTCTGCATTTTCCCTAAAAATAAGAACAATTTCTGCCTTTTACCCCAAAATATGGGGAATTTTGCCTTTTTGTTCCAAAATAAAGAAAAGTTTTTCAATTTTGTACCATAAAAAAAGAAATTTCTCCTTTTTGCCCCAAAATAAGGGGAATTTCTGACTTTTTACCCAGAAATAAATGAAATTTCTGCAATTTTGCCCGAAAATAAGGGAAATTTGTGCCTTTTTGCCCCAAAATAAGGGGAATTTCTGCCTTTTTCCCCAAAATATTGGGAATTTCAGCATTTTACCTCAAAATATGGGGAATTGTGCCTTTTTGCCCTGAAATATGTGAAATTTCTGCAAATTTACCCCAAAATAAGGTGAATTTCTGCTTTTTTGCCCCAAAATAATGGGAATTTTGGCCTTTTTGCCCCAAAATAAGAAAAATTTTTGCTTCTTTTTCTGAAATAAGTGAAATTTCTGCAATTTTGCCCTAAAATAAGAGAAATTTCTGCAAATTTTCCCCATAATAAAGCAAATTTCTGCAAATTTACCCCAAAATAAGGGGAAATTCTGTTTTTTGCCCCCAAATAAGGGAAATTTCTGCAATTTTGCCCTTAAATAAGGGGAATTTCTGCCATTTGCCCGAAAATAAGGTGAATTTCTGGCTTTTTGCCACAAAATAAAGAAAATTACTGCATGTTTTACCCCAAAATTAGGTGAATTTCTGCAATTTTCCTCCAAAATACGAAATTTTCTGCCTTTTCGCCGAAAATAAGGGGAATTTCTGCCATTTTGCCGCAAAATAAGTGAATTTTCTGCAGTTTTACTGCAAAATAAGGGGAATTTCTGCTTTTTACCCCAAAATTAGGGGAATTTCTGCAATTTTGCTCCAAAATACGGGGAATTTCTGCCTTTTTGCCCGAAAAGAAAGGGAATGTATACCTTTTTGCCATAAAAAAAAAGAAATTTCTTCACTTTTGCCCAAAAATAAGGGGATTTTCGCCTTTTTGACTCAAAATAAGTGCAATTTCTGCCTTTTCCCCAAAAATAAACGGAATTTCTGTCTTTTTGCCCCAAAATAAAGAAAATTTCTGACTTTTTACCCTGAAATAAGTGAAATTTCTAAAATTTTTCCCCAAAATAAGGGAAATGTCTGCTTTTTGCCTCAAAATAAGGGGAATTTCTCCCTTTTTGCCAACAAATAAGGAGAATTTCAGCCTTTTTTCCTCAAAATAAGAGGAATTTCTGCCTTTTGCCCCAAAATATGGGTAACTTCTGCCTTTTTTCCCCAAAATAAGAAAAATTTCTGCAATTTTGTACCAAAATAAAAGAAATTTCTGCATTTTTGCCCCAAAATAAGAGAAATTTCTGCCTTTTTTCCCTGAAATAAGTGAAATTTTTGCAATTTTGCCCCAAAATAAGGGAAATTTCTGCAATTTTGCCCCAAACTAGAGAAAATTTCTGCAATTTTTCCCCAAATAAGGGGAATTTCTGACTTTTTGCACCCAAAAAAGGAGATTTTTTGTCTTTTGCCCCAAAATAAGGAGAATTTCAGCCTTTTTGCCCGAAAATTATGAGAATTTCTGCAATTTTTTTTCAAAATATGGAAAATTTCTGCCTTTTAGCCCCAAAATAAAGGAAATTTCTGCATTTTTTCCTAATATTAGGGGAATTTCTGCATTTTACCTCTAAATAAGGGAAATTTCTGCATTTTACCTCAAAATAAGAAAAATTTCTGCCTTTTAGCCCAAAATATGAAGAATTTCTGCCTTTTTGTTCCAAAATAATGAATATTTCTTCAATTTTGTACGATAATAAAAGAAATTTCTCCTTTTTGGCCCAAACTAAGGGGAATTTCTAACTTTTTACCCTGAAATAAATGAAATTTCTGCAATTTTGCCCGAAAATAAGGGAAATTTGTGCCTTTTTGCCACAAAATAAGGGGAATGTCTGCCTTTTGTCCCAAAATATGGGGAATTTCAACATTTTACCTCAAAATAAGGGGAATTTCTGCTTTTTTGCTCTGACATATGTGAAATTTCTGCAATTTTACCCCAAAATAAGGTGAATTTCTGCTTTTTGCCGAAAAATAATGGGAATTTCTGCCTTTTTGCCCCAAAATAAGAAAAAATTTTGCTTTCTTTTTCTGAAATAAGTGAAATTTCTGCAATTTTGCCTTACAATAAAGAAAATTTCTGCAATTTTTCCCCATAATAAAGCAAATTTCTGCAATTGTGCACCAAAATAAGAGGAATTTCTGTTTTTTTCCCACAAAAAAGGGAAATTTCTGCAATTTTGCCCTAAAATAAGGGTAATTTCTGCCATTTGCCCCAAAATAAAAGAAATTTCTGCCTTTTTGCCACAAAATAAAGATAATTACTGCATGTTTTACCCCAAAATTAGGTGAATTTCTGAAATTTTGCTCCAAAATATGAGGATTTTCTGCCTTATTCGCCAAAAATAAGGGGAATTTCTGGCATTTTGCCGAAAATAAGTGAAATTTCTGCAGTTTTACCCCAAAATAAGGGAAATTTCTGCCTTTTTGCCCAACAATTAGGGGAATTTCTGCAATATTGCTCCAAAATACGGGGAATTTCTGCCTTTTTGCCCGAAAATAAAGGGAATGTATACCTTTTGCTATAAAAAAGGGAAATTTCTATACTTTTGCCCCAAAATAAGAATATTTTCTGCCTTTTTGACTCAAAATAAGTGCAATTTCTGCCTTTTCCCCAAAAATAAACGGAATTTCTGTTTTTTGGCCCCAAAATAAAGGGAATTTCTGACTTTTTGCCCTTAAATAAGTGAAATTTTTAAAATTTTTCCCCAAAATAAGGGAAATGTCTGCTTTTTGCCCCAAAATAAGGGGAATGTCTGCCTTTTAGCCCCAAAATAAAGGGAATTTCTGCATTTTTGTACCGAAATGAAAGAAATATTTTCCTTTTTGCCCCAAAATAAGAGAAATTTTTGCCTTTTTTCCCTGAAATAAGTGAAATTTCTGCAATTTTGCCCCAAAATAAAGGTAATTTCTGCAATTTTTCCCCAAAGTAAAGGAAATTTCTGCAATTTTGCCCCAAATAATGGGAATTTCTGACTTTTTGCACCCGAAAAATGGAGATTTTCTGTCTTTTTGCCCCAAAATAAGGAGAATTTCAGCCTTTTTTCCCGAAAATTATGAGAATTTCTGCAATTTTTCTTCAAAATACGAAAATTTTTTTGCGTTTTAGCCCCAAAATAAAGGGAATTTCTGCATTTTGCCACAATTTTAGGGGGATTTCTTC
The DNA here is from genome assembly GCF_963924665.1 of Micromys minutus. Lineage (NCBI taxonomy): Eukaryota > Metazoa > Chordata > Mammalia > Rodentia > Muridae > Micromys > Micromys minutus. The sequence continues at coordinate 68,574 of NW_027667506.1, forward strand.
ATTTTACCTCTAAATAAGGGGAATTTCTGCATTTTCCCTAAAAATAAGAACAATTTCTGCCTTTTACCCCAAAATATGGGGAATTTTGCCTTTTTGTTCCAAAATAAAGAAAAGTTTTTCAATTTTGTACCATAAAAAAAGAAATTTCTCCTTTTTGCCCCAAAATAAGGGGAATTTCTGACTTTTTACCCAGAAATAAATGAAATTTCTGCAATTTTGCCCGAAAATAAGGGAAATTTGTGCCTTTTTGCCCCAAAATAAGGGGAATTTCTGCCTTTTTCCCCAAAATATTGGGAATTTCAGCATTTTACCTCAAAATATGGGGAATTGTGCCTTTTTGCCCTGAAATATGTGAAATTTCTGCAAATTTACCCCAAAATAAGGTGAATTTCTGCTTTTTTGCCCCAAAATAATGGGAATTTTGGCCTTTTTGCCCCAAAATAAGAAAAATTTTTGCTTCTTTTTCTGAAATAAGTGAAATTTCTGCAATTTTGCCCTAAAATAAGAGAAATTTCTGCAAATTTTCCCCATAATAAAGCAAATTTCTGCAAATTTACCCCAAAATAAGGGGAAATTCTGTTTTTTGCCCCCAAATAAGGGAAATTTCTGCAATTTTGCCCTTAAATAAGGGGAATTTCTGCCATTTGCCCGAAAATAAGGTGAATTTCTGGCTTTTTGCCACAAAATAAAGAAAATTACTGCATGTTTTACCCCAAAATTAGGTGAATTTCTGCAATTTTCCTCCAAAATACGAAATTTTCTGCCTTTTTCGCCGAAAATAAGGGGAATTTCTGCCATTTTGCTGCAAAATAAGTGAATTTTCTGCAGTTTTACTGCAAAATAAGGGGAATTTCTGCTTTTTACCCCAAAATTAGGGGAATTTCTGCAATTTTGCTCCAAAATACGGGGAATTTCTGCCTTTTTGCCCGAAAAGAAAGGGAATGTATACCTTTTTGCCATAAAAAAAAAGAAATTTCTTCACTTTTGCCCAAAAATAAGGGGATTTTCGCCTTTTTGACTCAAAATAAGTGCAATTTCTGCCTTTTCCCCAAAAATAAACGGAATTTCTGTCTTTTTGCCCCAAAATAAAGAAAATTTCTGACTTTTTACCCTGAAATAAGTGAAATTTCTAAAATTTTTCCCCAAAATAAGGGAAATGTCTGCTTTTTGCCTCAAAATAAGGGGAATTTCTCCCTTTTTGCCAACAAATAAGGAGAATTTCAGCCTTTTTTCCTCAAAATAAGAGGAATTTCTGCCTTTTGCCCCAAAATATGGGTAACTTCTGCCTTTTTTCCCCAAAATAAGAAAAATTTCTGCAATTTTGTACCAAAATAAAAGAAATTTCTGCATTTTTGCCCCAAAATAAGAGAAATTTCTGCCTTTTTTCCCTGAAATAAGTGAAATTTTTGCAATTTTGCCCCAAAATAAGGGAAATTTCTGCAATTTTGCCCCAAACTAGAGAAAATTTCTGCAATTTTTCCCCAAATAAGGGGAATTTCTGACTTTTTGCACCCAAAAAAGGAGATTTTTTGTCTTTTGCCCTAAAATAAGGAGAATTTTGCCCCAAATAATGGGAATTTCTGACTTTTTGCACCCGAAAAATGGAGATTTTCTGTCTTTTTGCCCCAAAATAAGGAGAATTTCAGCCTTTTTTCCCGAAAATTATGAGAATTTCTGCAATTTTTCTTCAAAATACGAAAATTTTTTTGCGTTTTAGCCCCAAAATAAAGGGAATTTCTGCATTTTGCCACAATTTTAGGGGGATTTCTTCATTTTACCTCTAAATAAGGGGAATTTCTGCATTTTCCCTAAAAATAAGAACAATTTCTGCCTTTTACCCCAAAATATGGGGAATTTTGCCTTTTTGTTCCAAAATAAAGAAAAGTTTTTCAATTTTGTACCATAAAAAAAGAAATTTCTCCTTTTTGCCCCAAAATAAGGGGAATTTCTGACTTTTTACCCAGAAATAAATGAAATTTCTGCAATTTTGCCCGAAAATAAGGGAAATTTGTGCCTTTTTGCCCCAAAATAAGGGGAATTTCTGCCTTTTTCCCCAAAATATTGGGAATTTCAGCATTTTACCTCAAAATATGGGGAATTTGTGCCTTTTTGCCCTGAAATATGTGAAATTTCTGCAAATTTACCCCAAAATAAGGTGAATTTCTGCTTTTTTGCCCCAAAATAATGGGAATTTTGGCCTTTTTGCCCCAAAATAAGAAAAATTTTTGCTTCTTTTTCTGAAATAAGTGAAATTTCTGCAATTTTGCCCTAAAATAAGAGAAATTTCTGCAAATTTTCCCCATAATAAAGCAAATTTCTGCAAATTTACCCCAAAATAAGGGGAAATTCTGTTTTTTGCCCCCAAATAAGGGAAATTTCTGCAATTTTGCCCTTAAATAAGGGGAATTTCTGCCATTTGCCCGAAAATAAGGTGAATTTCTGGCTTTTTGCCACAAAATAAAGAAAATTACTGCATGTTTTACCCCAAAATTAGGTGAATTTCTGCAATTTTCCTCCAAAATACGAAATTTTCTGCCTTTTTCGCCGAAAATAAGGGGAATTTCTGCCATTTTGCCGCAAAATAAGTGAATTTTCTGCAGTTTTACTGCAAAATAAGGGGAATTTCTGCTTTTTACCCCAAAATTAGGGGAATTTCTGCAATTTTGCTCCAAAATACGGGGAATTTCTGCCTTTTTGCCCGAAAAGAAAGGGAATGTATACCTTTTTGCCATAAAAAAAAAGAAATTTCTTCACTTTTGCCCAAAAATAAGGGGATTTTCGCCTTTTTGACTCAAAATAAGTGCAATTTCTGCCTTTTCCCCAAAAATAAACGGAATTTCTGTCTTTTTGCCCCAAAATAAAGAAAATTTCTGACTTTTTACCCTGAAATAAGTGAAATTTCTAAAATTTTTCCCCAAAATAAGGGAAATGTCTGCTTTTTGCCTCAAAATAAGGGGAATTTCTCCCTTTTTGCCAACAAATAAGGAGAATTTCAGCCTTTTTTCCTCAAAATAAGAGGAATTTCTGCCTTTTGCCCCAAAATATGGGTAACTTCTGCCTTTTTTCCCCAAAATAAGAAAAATTTCTGCAATTTTGTACCAAAATAAAAGAAATTTCTGCATTTTTGCCCCAAAATAAGAGAAATTTCTGCCTTTTTTCCCTGAAATAAGTGAAATTTTTGCAATTTTGCCCCAAAATAAGGGAAATTTCTGCAATTTTGCCCCAAACTAGAGAAAATTTCTGCAATTTTTCCCCAAATAAGGGGAATTTCTGACTTTTTGCACCCAAAAAAGGAGATTTTTTGTCTTTTGCCCCAAAATAAGGAGAATTTCAGCCTTTTTGCCCGAAAATTATGAGAATTTCTGCAATTTTTTTTCAAAATATGGAAAATTTCTGCCTTTTAGCCCCAAAATAAAGGAAATTTCTGCATTTTTTCCTAATATTAGGGGAATTTCTGCATTTTACCTCTAAATAAGGGAAATTTCTGCATTTTACCTCAAAATAAGAAAAATTTCTGCCTTTTAGCCCAAAATATGAAGAATTTCTGCCTTTTTGTTCCAAAATAATGAATATTTCTTCAATTTTGTACGATAATAAAAGAAATTTCTCCTTTTTGGCCCAAACTAAGGGGAATTTCTAACTTTTTACCCTGAAATAAATGAAATTTCTGCAATTTTGCCCGAAAATAAGGGAAATTTGTGCCTTTTTGCCCCAAAATAAGGGGAATGTCTGCCTTTTGTCCCAAAATATGGGGAATTTCAACATTTTACCTCAAAATAAGGGGAATTTCTGCTTTTTTGCTCTGACATATGTGAAATTTCTGCAATTTTACCCCAAAATAAGGTGAATTTCTGCTTTTTGCCGAAAAATAATGGGAATTTCTGCCTTTTTGCCCCAAAATAAGAAAAATTTTTGCTTTCTTTTTCTGAAATAAGTGAAATTTCTGCAATTTTGCCTTACAATAAAGGAAATTTCTGCAATTTTTCCCCATAATAAAGCAAATTTCTGCAATTTTGCACCAAAATAAGAGGAATTTCTGTTTTTTTCCCACAAAAAAGGGAAATTTCTGCAATTTTGCCCTAAAATAAGGGTAATTTCTGCCATTTGCCCCAAAATAAAAGAAATTTCTGCCTTTTTGCCACAAAATAAAGATAATTACTGCATGTTTTACCCCAAAATTAGGTGAATTTCTGCAATTTTGCTCCAAAATATGAGGATTTTCTGCCTTATTCGCCAAAAATAAGGGGAATTTCTGGCATTTTGCCGAAAATAAGTGAAATTTCTGCAGTTTTACCCCAAAATAAGGGAAATTTCTGCCTTTTTGCCCAACAATTAGGGGAATTTCTGCAATATTGCTCCAAAATACGGGGAATTTCTGCCTTTTTGCCCGAAAAGAAAGGGAATGTATACCTTTTGCTATAAAAAAGGGAAATTTCTATACTTTTGCCCCAAAATAAGAATATTTTCTGCCTTTTTGACTCAAAATAAGTGCAATTTCTGCCTTTTCCCCAAAAATAAACGGAATTTCTGTTTTTTGGCCCCAAAATAAAGGGAATTTCTGACTTTTTGCCCTTAAATAAGTGAAATTTTTAAAATTTTTCCCCAAAATAAGGGAAATGTCTGCTTTTTGCCCCAAAATAAGGGGAATGTCTGCCTTTTAGCCCCAAAATAAAGGGAATTTCTGCATTTTTGTACCGAAATGAAAGAAATATTTTCCTTTTTGCCCCAAAATAAGAGAAATTTTTGCCTTTTTTCCCTGAAATAAGTGAAATTTCTGCAATTTTGCCCCAAAATAAAGGTAATTTCTGCAATTTTTCCCCAAAGTAAAGGAAATTTCTGCAATTTTGCCCCAAATAATGGGAATTTCTGACTTTTTGCACCCGAAAAATGGAGATTTTCTGTCTTTTTGCCCCAAAATAAGGAGAATTTCAGCCTTTTTTCCCGAAAATTATGAGAATTTCTGCAATATTTTTTCAGAATACGGAAAATTTCTGCTTTTTAGACCCAAAATAAAGGGAATTTCTGAATTTTCCCCCAATATTAGAGGAATTTCTGCATTTTACCTCTAAATAAGGGGAATTTCTGCATTTTACCTCAAAATAAGAAGAATTTCTGTCTTTTGCCCCAAAATATGGGGAATTTTGCCTTTTTGTTCCAAAATAAAGAAAATTTCTTCAATTTTGTACCATAAAAAAAGAAATTTCTCCTTTTTGCCCCAAAATAAGGGGAATTTCTGACTTTTTACCCTGTAATAAATGAAATTTCTGCAATTTTTCCCGAAAATAAAGGAAATTTGTGCTTTTGCCCCAAAAATAAGGGGAATTTCTGACTTTTGCCCCAAACTATGGGGAATTTCAGGATTTTACCTCAAAATAAGGGGAATTTCTGCCTTTTGGCCATGAAATATGTGAAATTTCTGCAATTTTACCCCAAAATAAGAAAAATTTTTGCTTTTTTTTCTGAAATAAGTGAAATTTCTGCAATTTTGCCCTAAAATAAGGGAAATTTGTGCAATTTTTCTCTATAATAAAGCAAATTTTTGCAATTTTGCCCCAAAATAAGGCGAATTTCTGTTTTTTGCCCCCAAATGAGGGAAATTTCTGCAATTTTGCCCTAAAATAAGGGGAATTTCTGCCATTTGCCCCAAAATAAATGGAATTTCTGCCTTTTTGCCACAAAATAAAGAAAATTACTGCATGTTTTACCCCAAAATTAGGTGAATTTCTGCAATTTTGCTCCAAAACACGAGGATTTTCTGCCTTTTTCGCCGAAAATAAGGGGAATTTCTGCCATTTTGCCGCGAAATAAGTGAAATTTCTGCAGTTTTACCCCAAAATAAGGAGAATTTCTGCCTTTTTGCCCCCAAATTAGGGGAATTTCTGCAATTTTGCTCCAAAATACGGGGATTTTCTGACTTTTTGACCGAAAATAAAGGGAATGTATATATTTTTGCCATAAAAAAGGGAAATTTCTTCACCTTTGCCCCAAAATAAGGGGATTTTCCGCCTTTTAATACAAAATAAGTGCAATTTCTGCCTTTTCCCCAAAAATAAAAGGAATTTCTGTCTTTTTGCCCAAAAATAAGGGGTATTTCTGCCTTTTTATCCCAAAATAAGGAGAATTTCAGCCTTTTTTCTTAAAATAATAGGAATTTCTGCCTTTTGCCCCAAAATATGAAGAATTTCTGCCTTTTTGCCCCAAAATAAGAAAAATTTCTGCAATTTTGTACCAAAATAAAAGAAATTTCTGCCTTTTTGCCTCAAAATAAAGAAAATTTCTGCAATTTTGCCCCAATGTAAAGGAAATTTCTGCAATTTTGCCCCACAATAAGGGGATTTTCTGACTTTTTGCTCCTGAAAAAAGGGGATATTCTGTCTTTTTGCCCCAAAATAAGGAAAATTTCTGCCTTTTTGCCCAAAAATTATGAGAATTTCTGCAATTTTGCTTCAAAATACGGGGAATTTCTGCCTTTTAGCCCCAAAATAAAGGAAATTTCTGCATTTTACCTCAAAATAAGTATAATTTCTGCATTTTGCTCCAAAATATGGGGAATTTCTGCCTTTTTGTTCCAAAATAAGGGAAATTTCTTCAATTTTAGACTATAATAAAAGAAATTTCAGCTTTTTCCCCAAAATAAGGGGAATTTTTGACTTTTTGCCCTGAAATAAGTGAAATTTCTAAAATTTTTCCCCAAAATAAGAGAAATGTTTGCTTTTTGCCTCAAAATAAGGAGAATTTTTGCCTTTTTGCCCCCAAATAAGGGGAATTTCAGTCTTTTTACCTCAAAATAAGATGAATTTCTGCATTTTTGCCCCAAAATAGGAAAAATTTCTGTAATTTTGTACCAAAATAAAAGAAATTTCTGCCTTTTTGCCCCAAAATAAGAGAAATTTCTGCCTTTTTTTTCTGAAATAATTAAATTTCTGCAATTTTTCCCCAAAATAAGGGGAATTTCTGTTTTTTGGCCCCAAATGAGGGAAATTTCTGCAATTTTGCCCTAAAATAAGGGGAATTTCTGCCATTTGCCCCAAAATAAATGGAATTTCTGCCTTTTTGCCACAAAATAAAGAAAATTACTGCATGTTTTTCCCCAAAATTAGGTGAATTTCTGCAATTTTGCTCCAAAATACGAGGATTTTCTGCCTTTTTCGCCGAAAATAAGGGGTATTTCTGCCATTTTGCCGCGAAATAAGTGAAATTTCTGCAGTTTTACCCCAAAATAAGGAGAATTTCTGCCTTTTTGCCCCCAAATTATGGGAATTTCTGCAATTTTGCTCCAAAATACGGGGATTTTCTGACTTTTTGACCGAAAATAAAGGGAATGTATATCTTTTTGCCATAAAAAAGGGAAATTTCTTCACTTTTGCCCCAAAATAAGGGGATTTTCCGCCTTTTAATACAAAATAAGTGCAATTTCTGCCTTTTCCCCCAAAATAAAAGGAATTTCTGTCTTTTTGCCCAAAAATAAGGGGTATTTCTGCCTTTTTGCCCCAAAATAAGGAGAATTTCAGCCTTTTTTCTTAAAATAAGTGGAATTTCTGCTTTTTGCCCCAAAATATGGGGAATTTCTGCCTTTTTGCCATAAAATAAGAAAAATTTCTGCAATTTTGTACCAAAATAAAAGAAATTTCTGCTTTTTTGCCCCAAAATAAAGAAAATTTCTGCAATTTTGCCCCAATGTAAAGGTAATTGCTGCAATTTTGCCCCAAAATAAGAGGATTTTCTGACTTTTTGCTCCTGAAAAAAGGGGATATTCTGTCTTTTTGCCCCAAAATAAGAAGAATATCTGCCTTTTTGCCCGAAAATTATGAGAATTTCTGCAATTTTGCTTCAAAATACGGGGAATTTCTGCCTTTTAGCCCCAAAATAAAGGGAATTTCTGCATTTTACCTCAAAATAAGAATAATTTCTGCATTTTGCTCCAAAATATGGGGAATTTCTGCCTTTTTGTTCCAAAATAAAAGAAATTTCTTCAATTTTGTACTATAATAAAAGAAATTTCTGCTTTGTTCCCAAAATAAGGGGAATTTTTGACTTTTTGCCTTGAAATAAGTGAAATTTCTAAAATTTTTCCCGAAAATAAGGGAAATATTTGCTTTTTGCCTCAAAATAAGGAGAATTTTTGCCTTTTTGCCCCCAAATAAGGGGAATTTCAGCCTTTTTACCTCAAAATAAGATGAATTTCTGCATTTTTGCCCCAAAATAGGAAAAATTTCTGCAATTTTGTACCAAAATAAAAGAAATTTCTGCTTTTTTGCCCCAAAATAAAGAAAATTTCTGCAATTTTGGCCCAATGTAAAGGTAATTGCTGCAATTTTGCCCCAAAATAAGGGGATTTTCTGACTTTTTGCTCCTGAAAAAAGGGGATATTCTGTCTTTTTGCCCCAAAATAAGAAGAATTTCTGCCTTTTTGCCCGAAAATTATGAGAAATTCTGCAATTTTGCTTCAAAATACGGGGAATTTCTGCCTTTTAGCCCCAAAATAAAGGAAATTTCTGCATTTTACCTCAAAATAAGAATAATTTCTGCATTTTGCTCCAAAATATGGGGAATTTCTGCCTTTTTGTTCCAAAATAAGGGAAATTTCTTCAATTTTGTACTATAATAAAAGAAATTTCTGCTTTTTTCCCAAAATAAGGGGAATTTTTGACTTTTTGCCTTGAAATAAGTGAAATTTCTAAAATTTTTCCCCAAAATAAGGGAAATGTTTGCTTTTTGCCTCAAAATAAAGAGAATTTTTGCCTTTTTGCCCCCAAATAAGGGGAATTTCAGCCTTTTTACCTCAAAATAAGATGAATTTCTGCATTTTTGCCCCAAAATAGGAAAAATTTCTGCAATTTTGTACCAAAATAAAAGAAATTTCTGCCTTTTTGCCCCAAAATAAGAGAAATTTCTGCCTTTTTTCCCTGAAATAATTAAATTTTTGCAATTTTCCCCCAAAATAAGGGGAATTTCTGTTTTTTTCCCCCAAATAAGGGAAATTTCTGCAATTTTGCCTTAAAATAAGGGGAATTTCTGCCATTTGCCCCAAAATAAGGCGAATTTCAGTTTTTTGCCCCCAAATAAAGCAAATTTCTGCAATTTTGCCCCAAAATAAGGGGAATTTCTGTTTTTTGCCCCCGAATAAGGGAAATTTTTGCAATTTTGCCCTAAAATAAGGGGAATTTCTACCATTTGCCCAAAAATAAGGGGAATTTCTGCCTTTTTGCCACAAAATAAAGAAAATTACTGCATGTTTTACCACAAAATTAGGTGAATATCTGCAATTTTGCTCCAAAATATGAGGATTTTCTGCCTTTTTCTCCGAAAATAAAAGGAATTTCTGCCATTTTGCCGCGAAATAAGTGAAATTTCTGCAGTTTTACCCTAAATTAAGGGGAATTTCTGCCTTTTTGCCCCAAAATAAGGGGAATTTCTGCAATTTTGCTTCAAAATACGGGGAATTTCTGCCTTTATGCCCGAAAATATAGGGAATGTACACCTTTTTGCCATAAAAAAGGAAAATTTCTTCACTTTTGCCCCAAAATAAGGGGATTTTCCGCCTTTTTGATTCAAAATAAGTGCAATTTCTGACTTTTCCCCAAAAATAAACGGAATTTCTGTCTTTTTGCCCCAAAATAAGGGGAATTTCTGACTTTTTGCCCTGAAATAATTGAAATTTCTAAAATTTTTTTCCAAAATAAGGGAAATGTCTTTTTTTTGCCCCAAAATAAGGGGAATGTCTGCCTTTTAGCCCCAAAATAAAGGGAATTTCTGCATTTTACCTCAAAATAAGAATAATTTCTGCATTTTGCTCCAAAATATGGGGAATTTCTGCGTTTTTGTTTCAAAATAAAAAAAATTTCTTCAATTTTGTACCATAATAAAAGAAATTTCTGCTTTTTGCCCCAAAATAAGGGGAATTTCTGACTTTTTGCCCTGAAATAATTGAAATTTCTAAATTTTTTTTCCAAAATAAGGGAAATGTCTGCTTTTTGCCCCAAAATAAGGGGAATATCTGCTTTTTAGCCCCAAAATAAAGGGAATTTCTGCATTTTACCTCAAAATAAGAATAATTTCTGCATTTTGCTCCAAAATATGGGGAATTTCTGCGTTTTTGTTTCAAAATAAAGAAAATTTCTTCAATTTTGTACCATAATAAAAGAAATTTCTGCTTTTTGCCCCAAAATAAGGGGAATTTCTGACTTTTTGCCCTGAAATAAGTAAAATTTCTAAAAATTTTCCCCAAAATAAGGGAAATGTCTGCTTTTTGCCCCAAAATAAGAGGAATTTCTGCATTTTTGCCCCCAAATAAAAGGAATTTCAGCATTTTTACCTCAAAATAAGGGGAATTTCTTCCTTTTTGCCCCAAAATAGGAAAAATTTCTGCAAATTTATACCAAAATAGAAGAAATTTCTGCCTTTTTGCCCCAAAATAAGGGAAATTTCTGCAATTTTGAACCAAAGTAAAAGAAATTTCTGCAATTTTGACCCAAAGTTAAAAAAATTTCTTCAATTTTGCCCCAAATAAGGGGAATTTCTGACTTTTTGCACCCGAAAAAAAAAGGATTTCTTTCTTTTTGCCCCAAAATAAGGAAAATCAGCCTATTTGCCCGAAAATCATGAGAATTTCTGCAATTTTTTTTCAAAATACGGAAAATTTCTGCCTTTTAGCCCTAAAATAAAGGTAATTTCTGCATTTTTCCCTAATATTAAGGGATTTTCTACATTTTACCTCTAAATAAGAGGAATTTCTGCATTTTACCTCAAAATAAGAACCATTTCTGCCTTTTACCTCAAAATATGTGGAATTTCTTCCTTTTTCTTCCAAAATAAAAAAAAATTTCTTCAATTTTGTACCATAATAAAAGAAATTTCTCCTTTTTGCCCCAAAATAAGGGGAATTTCTGACTTTTTACCCTGAAATAAATGAAATTTCTGAAATTTTGTTCGAAAATAAGGGAAATTTGTGGTTTTTTGTTCCAAAATAAGGGGAATTTCTGCCTTTTGCCCCAAAATATGGGGAATTTCAGCATTTTACCTCAAAATAAGGGGAATTTCTGCCTTTTTGCCCTGAAATATGTGAAATTTCTGCAATTTTGGCCTAAAATAAGAGAAATTTCTGCAATTTTTTCCCATAATAAAGCAAATTTCTGCAATTTTGCCCCAAAATAAGGGGAATTTCTGGTTTTTGCCCACTAATAAGGGAAATTTCTGCAATTTTGCCCTAAAATAAAAGGAATTTCTGCCATTTGACCCAAAATAAGGGGAATTTCTGCCTTTTTGCCACAAAATAAAGAAAATTACTGCATGTTTTACCCCAAAATTAGGTGAATTTCTGCAATTTTGCTCCAAAATACGAGGATTTTCTGCTTTTTTCGCCGAAAATAAGGGGAATTTCTGCCATCTTGCCGCGAAATAAGTAAAATTTCTGCAGTTTTACCCCAAAATAAGGGTTATTTCTGCCTTTTTGCCCCAAATTAGGGGAATTTCTGCAATTTTGCTCCAAAATACGGGGAATTTCTGCCTTTTTGCCCGAAAATAAAGGGAATGTATACCTTTTTGCCATAAAAAAAGGAAATTTCTTCACTTTTGCCCCAAAATAAGGGGATTTTCTGCCTTTTATCTCAAAATAAGTGCAATTTCCGCCTTTTCCCCAAAAATAAAAGGAATTTCTGGTTTTTTTCCCAAAAATAAGGGGAATTTCTTCCTTTTTGCCCAAAAATAAGGGGAATTTCAGCCTTTTTTCTCAAAATAAGGGGAATTTCTGCTTTTTGACCCAAAATATGGTGAATTTCTGCCTTTTTGCCCCAAAATAAGAAAAATTTCGGCAATTTTGTACCAAAATAAAAGAAATTTCTATTTTTTTGCCCCAAAATAAGAGAAATTTCTGCCTTTTTTTCCTGAAATAAGTGAAATTTCTGCAATTTTACCCCAAAATAAGGGGAATTTCTGTTTTTTGCCCGCGAATAATGGAAATTTTTGCAATTTTGCCCCAAAATAGGAGGAATTTCTGCCATTTGCCCCAAAATAAGGGGAATTTCTGCCTTTTTGCCACAAAATAACGAAAATTACTGCATGTTTTACCCTAAAATTAGGTGAATATCTGCAATTTTGCTCCAAAATATGAGGATTTTCTGCCTTTTTCGCTGAAAATAAGGGGAATTTCTGCCATTTTGCCACAAAATAAGTGAAATTTCTGCAGTTTTACCCTAAATTAAGGGGAATTTCTGCCTTTTTGCCCCAAAATAAGGGGAATTTCTGCAATTTTGCTTCAAAATACAGGGAATTTCTGCCTTTTTTCCCGAAAATAAAGGGAATGTACACCTTTTTGCCATAAAAAAGGGAAATTTTTTTAGTTTTGCCCCAAAATAAGGGGATTTTCCGCCTTTTTGACTCAAAATAAGTGCAATTTCTGCCTTTTCCCCAAAAATAAACGGAATTTCTGTCTTTTTGCCCCAAAATAAGGGAAATTTCTGACTTTTTGCCCTGAAATAAGTGAAATTTCTAAAATTTTTCCCCAAAATAAGGGAAATGTCTGCTTTTTGCCCCAAAATAAGGGGAATGTCTGCCTTTTAGCCCCAAAATAAAGGGAATTTCTGCATTTTACCTCAAAATAAGAATAATTTCTGCATTTTGCTCCAAAATATGGGGAATTTCTGCCTTTTTGTTCCAAAATAAAGAAAATTTCTTCAATTTTGTACCATAATAAAAGAAATTTCTGCTTTTTGCCTCAAAATAAGGGGAATTTCTGACTTTTTGCCCTGAAATAAGTGAAATTTCTGAAATTTTCCCCAAAATAAGGGAAATGTCTGCTTTTTGACCCAAAATAAGAGGAATTTCCGCATTTTGCTTCCAAATAATGGGAATTTCAGCCTTTTTACCTCAAAATAAGGGGAATTTCTGCCTTTTTGCCCCAAAATAGGAAAAATTTCTGCAAATTTATACCAAAATAAAAGAAATTTCTGCCTTTTTGCCCCAAAATAAGGGAAATTTCTGCAATTTTGACCCAAAGTAAAAGAAATTTCTGCAATTTTGCCCCAAATAAGGGGAATTTCTGACTTTTTGCACCCGAAAAAAAGGAGATTTTCTTTCTTTTTGCCCCAAAATAAGGAGAATCAGCTTTTTGCCGGAAAATCATGACAATTTCTGCAATTTTTTTCAAAATACGGAAAATTTCTACCTTTTAGCCCTAAAATAAAGGGAATTTCTGCATTTTTCCCCAATATTAAGGGAATTTCTACATTTTACCTCTAAATAAGGGGAATTTCTTCATTTTACCTCAAAATAAGAACCATTTCTGCCTTTTACCCCAAAATATGGGAGATTTCTGCCTTTTTCTTCCAAAAAAAAAATTTCTTCAATTTTGTACCATAATAAAAGAAATTTCTCCTTTTTGCCCCAAAATAAGGGGAATTTCTGACTTTTTACCCTGAAATAAATGAAATTTCTGAAATTTTGCCCAAAAATAAGAAAAATTTGTGGCTTTTTGCCCCAAAATAAGGGGAATTTCTGCCTTTTGCCCCAAAATATGGGGAATTTCAGCATTTTACCTCAAAATAAGGGGAATTTCTGCCTTTTTGCCCTGAAATATGTGAAATTTCTGCAATTTTACCTCAAAATAAGGTGAATTTCAGCATTTTGCCCCAAAATAAAAGGAATTTCTGCCTTTTTGCCCCAAAATAAAAAAAATTTTTGCTTTTTTTTCTGAAATAAGTGAAATTTCTGCAATTTTGGCCTAAAATAAGGGAAATTTCTGCAATTTTTCCCCATAATAAAGCAAATTTCTGCAATTTTGCCTCAAAATAAGGGGAATTTCTGGTTTTTGCCCACAAATAAGGGAAATTTCTGCAATTTTGCCCTAAAATAAGGGGAATTTCTGCCATTTGACCCAAAATAAGGGGAATTTCTGCCTTTGCCACAAAATATAGAAAATTACTGCATGTTTTACCCCAAAATTAGGTGAATTTCTGCAATTTTGCTCCAAAATATGAGGATTTTCTGCGTTTTTTGCCGAAAATAAGGGGAATTTCTGCCATCTTGCCGCGAAATAAGTAAAATTTCTGCAGTTTTACCCCAAAATAAGGGGAATTTCTGCCTTTTGGCCCCAAAATTAGGGGAATTTCTGCAATTTTGCTCCAAAATACAGGGAATTTCTGCATTTTTCCCCGAAAATAAAGGGAATGTATAACTTTTTGCCATAAAAAAGAAAAATTTCTTCACTTTTGCCCCAAAATAAGGTGATTTTCTGATTTTTTGACTCAAAATAAGTGCAATTTCTGCCTTTTCCCCAAAAATAAATGGAATTTCTGCCATTTGCCCCAAAATAAGGGGAATTTCTGCCTTTTTGCCACAAAATAAAGAAAATTACTGCATGTTTTAACCCAAAATTAGGTGAATATCTGCAATTTTGCTCCAAAATACGAGGATTTTCTGCCTTTTTCGCCAAAAATAAGGGGAATTTCTGCCATTTTGCCGCGAAATAAGTGAAATTTCTGCAGTTTTACCCCAAAATAAGGGTTATTTCTGCCTTTTTGCCCCCAAATTAGGGGAATTTCTGCAATTTTGCTCCAAAATACGGGGAATTTCTGCCTTTTTGCCCGAAAATAAAGGGAATGTATACCTTTTTGCCATAAAAAAGGGAAATTTCTTCACTTTTGCCCCAAAATAAGGGGATTTTCTGCCTTTTATCTCAAAATAAGTGCAATTTCTGCCTTTTCCCCAAAAATAAAAGGAATTTCTGGTTTTTTGCCCAAAAATAAGGGGAATTTCTGCCTTTTTGCCCCAAAATAAGGGGAATTTCAGCCTATTTTCTCAAAATAAGGGGAATTTCTGCCTTTTTCCCCAAAATATGGGGAATTTCTGCATTTTTGCCCCAAAATTAGAATAATTTCTGCAAGTTTGTACCAAAATAAAAGAAATTTCTGTCTTTTTGCCCCAAAATAAGAGAAATTTCTGCCTTTTTTCCCTGAAATAAGTGAAATTTCTGCAATTTTACCCCAAAATAAGTGAAATTTCTGCAATTTTGCCCCAAAATAAAAAAAATTTCTGCAATTTTGCCCCAATGTAAAGGAAATTTCTGCAATTTTGCCCCAAAATAAGGGGATTATCTGACGTTTTGCTCCTGAAAAAAGGGGATATTCTGTCTTTTTGCTCCAAAATAAGGAGAATTTCTGCCTTTTTGCCCGAAAATTATGAGAATTTCTGCAATTTTGCTTCAAAATACGGGGAATTTCTGCCTTTTAGCCCCAAAATGAAGGGAATTTCTGCATTTTACCTCAAAATAAGAATAATTTCTGCATTTTGCTCCAAAATATGGAAAATTTCTGCCTTTTTGTTCCAAAATAAGGGAAATTACTTCAATTTTGTACTATAATAAAAAAAATTTCTGCTTTTTCCCCAAAATAAGGGGAATTTCTTACTTTTTGCCCTGAAATAAGTGAAATTTCTAAAATTTTTCCCCAAAATAAGGGAAATGTTTGCTTTTTGCCTCAAAATAAGAAGAATTTCTGCCTTTTTGCCCCCAAATAAGGGGAATTTCAGCCTTTTTACCTCAAAATAAGGGGAATTTCTGCCTTTTTGCCCCAAAATAGGAAAAATTTCTGCAATTTTGTACCAAAATAAAAGAAATTTCTGCCTTTTTGCCCTAAAATAAAAGAAATTTCTGCCTTTTTTCCCTGAAATAAGTGAAATTTCTGCAATTTTCCCCAAAAATAAGGGGAATTTCTGTTTTTTTCCCCCAAATAAGGGAAATTTCTGCAATTTTGCCCTAAAATAAGGGGAATTTCTGTTTTTTGCCCCAAAGTAAGGGGAATTTCTGTTTTTTGTCCCCAAATAAAGAAAATTTCATCAATTTTGCCCCAAAATAAGGGGAATTTCTGTTTTTTGCCCCCGATAAGGGAAATTTTTTCAATTTTGCCGTAAAATAAGAGAAATTTCTGCCATTTGCCCCAAAATAAGAAGAATTTCTGCCTTTTTGCCACAAAATAAAGAAAATTACTGCATGTTTTATCCCAAAATTAGGTGAATATTTGCAATTTTGCTCCAAAATACGAGGATTTTCTGCCTTTTTCGCTGAAAATAAGGGGAATTTCTTCCATTTTGCCGCGAAATATGTGAAATTTCTGCAGTTTTACCCCAAAATAAGGGTTATTTCTTCCTTTTTGCCCCCAAATTAGGAAAAATTCTGCAATTTTGCTCCAAAATACGGGGAATTTCTGCCTTTTTGCCCGAAAATAAAGGGAATGTATACGTTTTTGCCATAAAAAAGGGAAATTTCTTCACTTTTGCCCCAAAATAAGGGGATTTTTCACCTTTTATCTCAAAATAAGTGCAATTTCTGCCTTTTCCTTAAAAATAAAAGGAATTTCTGGTTTTTTGCCCCAAAATAAGGGGAATTTCGGCCTTTTTGCCCAAAAATCATGAGAATTTCTGCAATTATTTTTCAAAATACGAAAAATTTCTGCCTTTTAGCCCTAAAATAAAGGGAATTTCTGCATTTTTCCCCAATATTAAGGGAATTTCTACATTTTACCTCTAAAAAGGGGAATTTCTGCATTTTACCTCAAAATAAGAACCATTTCTGCCCTTTACCCTAAAATATGGGGAATTTCTGCCTTTTTCTTCCAAACTAAAAAAAATTTCTTCAATTTTGTACCATAATAAAAGAAATTTCTCCTTTTCGCCCCAAAATAAGAGGAATTTCTGACTTTTTACCCTGAAATAAATGAAATTTCTGAAATTTTGCCCGAAAATAAAAGAAATTTGTGGCTTTTTGCCCCAAAATAAGGGGAATTTCTGCCTTTTGCCCCAAAATATGGGGAATATCAGCATTTTACCTCAAATTAGGGGAATTTCTGCTTTTTTGCCCTGAAATATGTGAAATTTCTGCAATTTTACCCCAAAATAAGGTGAATTTCTGACTTTTGCCCCAAAATAATAGGAATTTCTGCATTTTTGCCCCAAAATAAGAAGAATTTTTGCTTTTTTTTTCTGAAATAAGTGAAATTTCTGCAATTTTGGCCTAAAATAAGGGAAATTTCTGCCATTTGCCCCAAAATAAGGGGAATTTCTGCCTTTTTGCCACAAAATAAAGAAAATTACTGCATGTTTTAACCCAAAATTAGGTGAATATCTGCAATTTTGCTCCAAAATACGAGGATTTTCTGCCTTTTTCGCCAAAAATAAGGGGAATTTCTGCCATTTTGCCGCGAAATAAGTAAAATTTCTGCAGTTTTACCCCAAAATAAGGGTTATTTCTGCCTTTTTGCCCCCAAATTAGGGGAATTTCTGCAATTTTGCTCCAAAATACGGGGAATTTCTGCCTTTTTGCCTGAAAATAAAGGGAATGTATACCTTTTTGCCATAAGAAAGGGAAATTTCTTCACTTTTGCCCCAAAATAAGGGGATTTTCTGCCTTTTATCTCAAAATAAGTGCAATTTCTGCCTTTTCCCCAAAAATAAAAGGAATTTCTGGTTTTTTGCCCAAAAATAAGGGGAATTTCTGCCTTTTTGCCCCAAAATAAGAGGAATTTCAGCCTTTTTTCTCAAAATAAGGGGAATTTCTGCCTTTTTCCCCAAAATATGGGGAATTTCTGCATTTTTGCCCCAAAATTAGAATAATTTCTGCAATTTTGTACCAAAATAAAAGAAATTTCTGTCTTTTTGCCCCAAAATAAGAGAAATTTCTGCCTTTTTTCCCTGAAATAAGTGAAATTTCTGCAATTTTACCCCAAAATAAGGGAAATTTCTGCAATTTTGCCCCAAAGTATAGGAAATTTCTGCAATTTTGCCCCAAATAAAAGGAATTTCTGAATTTTTGCAACCGAAAAAAGGAGATTTTCTGACTTTTTGCCCCAAAATAAAGAGAATTTCAGCCTTTTTGCCCGAAAATTATGAGACTTTCTGCAATTTTTCTTCAAAATATGAAAAATTTCTGCCTTTTAGCTCCAAAATAGAGTGAATTTCTGCATTTTTTCTCAATATTAGGGGAATTTCTGCATTTTACCTCTAAATAAGGGGAATTTCTGCATTTTACCTCAAAATAAGAAGAATTTCTGCCTTTTACCCCAAAATAAGGTGAATTTCTGCCTTTTTGCCCCAAAATAATGGGAATTTCAACCTTTTTGCCCCCAACAAAACAATTTTGCTTTTTTTTCTGAAATAAGTGAAATTTCTGCAATTTTGCCCTAAAATAAGGGAAATTTCTGCAATTATTCCCCATAATAAAGCAAATTTCTGCAATTTTGCCCCAAAATAAGGGGAATTTCTGTTTTTTGCCCCAAAATAAAGCAAATTTCTGCCATTTTGCCACAAAATAAGGGGATTTTCTGTTTTTTGACCCGAATAATTGAAATTTTTGCAATTTTGCCCTAAAATAAGGGGAATTTCTGCCATTTGCCCCAAAAGAAGGTAAATTTCTGCCTTTTTGCCACAAAATAAAGAAAATTACTGCATGTTTTACCCCAATATTAGGTGAATATCTGCAATTTTGCTCCAAAATACGAGGATTTTCTGCCTTTTTTGCCGAAAATAAGGAGAATTTCTGCAATTTTGCCGCGAAATAAGTGAAATTTCTGCAGTTTTACCCCTAAATAAGGGTTATTTCTGCCCTTTTGCCTCAAAATTAGGGGAATTTCTGCAATTTTGCTCCAAAATACGGGGAATTTCTGCCTTTTTGCCCGAAAATAAAGGGAATGTATACCTTTTTGCCATAAAAAAGGGAAATTTCTTCACTTTTGCCCCAAAATAAGGGGATTTTCCGCCTTTTTGACTCAAAATAAGTGCAATTTCTGCCTTTTCCCCAAAAATAAAAGGAATTTCTGTTTTTTTGCCCAAAAATAAGGGGAATTTCTGCCTTTTTGCCCCAAAATAAGGGGAATTTCAGCCTTTTTTCTCAAAATAAGGGGAATTTCTGCCTTTTGCCCCAAAATATGGGGAATTTCTGCCTTTTTGCCCCAAAATAAGAAAAATTTCTGCAATTTTGTACCAAAATAAAAGAAATTTCTGTCTTTTTGCCCTAAAATAAGAGAAATTTCTGCCTTTTTTCCCTGAAATAAGTGAAATTTCTGCAATTTTACCCCAAAATAAGGGGAATTTCTGTTTTTTGCCCCCGAATAAGGGAAATTTTTGCAATTTTGCCCTAAAATAAGGGGAATTTCTGCCATTTGCCCCAAAATAAGGGGAATTTCTGCCTTTTTGCTACAAAATAAAGAAAATTACTGCATGTTTTACCCTAAAATTAGGTGAATATCTGCAATTTTGCTCCAAAATACAAGAATTTTCTGCCTTTTTTGCCGAAAATAAGGGGAATTTCTGCCATTTTGCCACGAAATAAGTGAAATTTCTGCAGTTTTACCCCAAAATAAGGGTTATTTCTGCCTTTTTGCCCCAAAATTAGGGGAATTTCTGCAATTTTGCTCCAAAATACGGGGAATTTCTGCCTTTTTGCCCGAAAATAAAGGGAATGTATACCTTTTTGCCATAAAAAAAGGAAATTTCTTCACTTTTGCCCCAAAATAAGGGGATTTTCCGCCTTTTATCTCAAAATAAGTGCAATTTCTGCCTTTTCCCCAAAAATAAAAGGAATTTCTGTTTTTTTGCCCAAAAATAAGGGGAATTTCTGCCTTTTTGCCCCAAAATAAAAGGAATTTCAGCCTTTTTTCTCAAAATAAGGGGAATTTTTGCCTTTTGCCCCAAAATATGGGGAATTTCTGCCTTTTTGCCCCAAAATAAGAAAAATTTTTGCAATTGTGTACCCAAAAAAAGAAATTTCTGTCTTTTTGCCCCAAAATAAGAGAAATTTCTGCCTTTTACCTGAAATAAGTGAAATTTCTGCAATTTTACCTCAAAATAATGGGAATTTCTGTTTTTTGCCCCCGAATAAGGGAAATTTTTGCACTTTTGCCCTAAAATAAGGGGAATTTCTGCCATTTGCCCCAATATAAGGGGAATTTCTGCCTTTTTGCCACAAAATAAAGAAAATTACTGCATGTTTTACCCCAAAATTAGGTGAATTTCTGCAATTTTGCTCCAAAATGTGGGGATTTTCTGACTTTTTCGCCGAAAATAAGGGGAATTTCTGCCATTTTGCCGCGAAATAAGTGAAATTTCTGCAGTTTTACCCTAAATTAAGGGGAATTTCTGCCTTTTTGCCCAAAAATTAGGGGAATTTCTGCAATTTTGCTTCAAAATACGGGGAATTTCTGCCTTTTTACCCGAAAATAAAGGGAATGTACACCTTTTTGCCATAAAAAAGGGAAATTTCTTCACTTTTGCCCCAAAATAAGGGGATTTTCCGCCTTTTTGACTCAAAATAAGTGCAATTTCTGCCTTTTCCCCAAAAATAAACGGAATTTCTGTCTTTTTGCCCCAAAATAAGGGGAATTTCTGACTTTTTGCCCTGAAATAAGGGGAATGTCTGCCTTTTAGCCCCAAAATAAAGGGAATTTCTGCATTTTACCTCAAAATAAGAATAATTTCTGCATTTTGCTCCAAAATATGAGGAATTTCTGCCTTTCTATTCCAAAATAAAGAAAATTTCTTCAATTTTGTACCATAATAAAAGAAATTTATGCTTTTTGCCCCCAAATAAGGGGAATTTCTGACTTTTTGCCCTGAAATAAGTGAAATTTCTAAAATTTCCCCCAAAATAAGGGAAATGTCTGCTTTTTGCCCCAAAATAAGGAGAATTTCTGCCTTTTTTCCCAAAAATTATGAGAATTTTTGCAATTTTGCTTCAAAATACGGGGCATTTCTGCCTTTTAGCCCCAAAATATAGGGAATTTCTGCATTTTACCTCAAAATAAGAATAATTTCTGCATTTTGCTCCAATATATGGGGAATTTCTGCCTTTTTGTTACAAAATAATGAAAATTTCTTCAATTTTGTACCATAATAAAAGAAATTTCTGCTTTTAACCTCAAAATAAGGGGAATTTCTGCCTTTTTGCCCCAAAATAGGAAAAATTTCTGCAAATTTATACCAAAATAAAAGAAATTTCTGCCTTTTTGCCCCAAAATAAGGGAAATTTCTGCAATTTTGACCCATAGTAAAAAAAATTCTGCAATTTTGCCCCAAATAAGGGAAATTTCTGACTTTTTGCACCTGAAAAAAGGAGATTTTCTTTCTTTTTGCCCCAAAATAAGGAGAATCAGCCTTTTTGCCCAAAAATCATGAGAATTTCTGCAATTATTTTTCAAAATACGAAAAATTTCTGCCCTTTAGCCCTAAAATAAAGGGAATTTCTGCATTTTTTCCCAATATTAAGGGAATTTCTTCATTTTACCTCTAAAAAGGGGAATTTCTGCATTTTACCTCAAAATAAGAACCATTTCTGCCTTTTACCCCAAAATATGGGGAATTTCTGCCTTTTTCTTCCAAACTAAAAAAAATTTCTTCAATTTTGTACCATAATAAAAGAAATTTCTCCTTTTCGCCCCAAAATAAGAGGAATTTCTTACTTTTTACCCTGAAATAAATGAAATTTCTGAAATTTTGCCCGAAAATAAAAGAAATTTGTGGCTTTTTGCCCCAAAATAAGGGGAATTTCTGCCTTTTGGCCCAAAATATGGGGAATATCAGCATTTTACCTCAAAATAAGGGGAATTTCTGCTTTTTTGCCCTGAAATATGTGAAATTTCTGCAATTTTACCCCAAAATAAGGTGAATTTCTGACTTTTGCCCCAAAATAATAGGAATTTCTGCATTTTTGCCCCAAAATAAGAAAAATTTTTGCTTTTTTTTTCTGAAATAAGTGAAGTTTCTGCAATTTTGGCCTAAAATAAGGGAAATTTCTGCCATTTGCCCCAAAAGAAGGTAAATTTCTGCCTTTTTGCCACAAAATAAAGAAAATTACTGCATGTTTTACCCCAATATTAGGTGAATATCTGCAATTTTGCTCCAAAATACGAGGATTTTCTGCCTTTTTTGCCGAAAATAAGGAGAATTTCTGCAATTTTGCCACGAAATAAGTGAAATTTCTGCAGTTTTACCCCTAAATAAGGGTTATTTCTGCCCTTTTGCCTCAAAATTAGGGGAATTTCTGCAATTTTGCTCCAAAATACGGGGAATTTCTGCCTTTTTGCCCGAAAATAAAGGGAATGTATACCTTTTTGCCATAAAAAAGGGAAATTTCTTCACTTTTGCCCCAAAATAAGGGGATTTTCCGCCTTTTTGACTCAAAATAAGTGCAATTTCTGCCTTTTCCCCAAAAATAAAAGCAATTTCTGTTTTTTTGCCCAAAAATAAGGGGAATTTCTGCCTTTATGCCCCAAAATAAGGGGAATTTCAGCCTATTTTCTCAAAATAAGGGGAATTTCTGCCTTTTGCCCCAAAATATGGGGAATTTCTGCATTTTTGCCCCAAAATTAGAATAATTTCTGCAATTTTGTACCAAAATAAAAGAAATTTCTGTCTTTTTGCCCCAAAATAAGAGAAATTTCTGCCTTCTTTCCCTGAAATAAGTGAAATTTCTGCAATTTTACCCCAAAATAAGGGAAATTTCTGCAATTTTGCCCCAAAGTATAGGAAATTTCTGCAATTTTGCCCCAAATAAAAGGAATTTCTGAATTTTTGCAACCGAAAAAAGGAGATTTTCTGACTTTTTGCCCCAAAATAAAGAGAATTTCAGCCTTTTTGCCCGAAAATTATGAGACTTTCTGCAATTTTTCTTCAAAATATGAAAAATTTCTGCCTTTTAGCTCCAAAATAGATTGAATTTCTGCATTTTTTCTCAATATTAGGGGAATTTCTGCATTTTACCTCTAAATAAGGGGAATTTCTGCATTTTACCTCAAAATAAGAAGAATTTCTGCCTTTTACCCCAAAATAAGGTGAATTTCTGCCTTTTTGCCCCAAAATAATGGGAATTTCAACCTTTTTGCCCCCAACAAAACAATTTTGCTTTTTTTTCTGAAATAAGTGAAATTTCTGCAATTTTGCCCTAAAATAAGGGAAATTTCTGCAATTATTCCCCATAATAAAGCAAATTTCTGCAATTTTGCCCCAAAATAAGGGGAATTTCTGTTTTTTGCCCCAAAATAAAGCAAATTTCTGCCATTTTGCCCCAAAATAAGGGGATTTTCTGTTTTTTGACCCGAATAATTGAAATTTTTGCAATTTTGCCCTAAAATAAGGGGAATTTCTGCCATTTGCCCCAAAAGAAGGTAAATTTCTGCCTTTTTGCCACAAAATAAAGAAAATTACTGCATGTTTTACCCCAATATTAGGTGAATATCTGCAATTTTGCTCCAAAATACGAGGATTTTCTGCCTTTTTTGCCGAAAATAAGGAGAATTTCTGCAATTTTGCCGCGAAATAAGTGAAATTTCTGCAGTTTTACCCCTAAATAAGGGTTATTTCTGCCCTTTTGCCTCAAAATTAGGGGAATTTCTGCAATTTTGCTCCAAAATACGGGGAATTTCTGCCTTTTTGCCCGAAAATAAAGGGAATGTATACCTTTTTGCCATAAAAAAGGGAAATTTCTTCACTTTTGCCCCAAAATAAGGGGATTTTCCGCCTTTTTGACTCAAAATAAGTGCAATTTCTGCCTTTTCCCCAAAAATAAAAGGAATTTCTGTTTTTTTGCCCAAAAATAAGGGGAATTTCTGCCTTTTTGCCCCAAAATAAGGGGAATTTCAGCCTTTTTTCTCAAAATAAGGGGAATTTCTGCCTTTTGCCCCAAAATATGGGGAATTTCTGCCTTTTTGCCCCAAAATAAGAAAAATTTCTGCAATTTTGTACCAAAATAAAAGAAATTTCTGTCTTTTTGCCCCAAAATAAGAGAAATTTCTGCCTTTTTTCCCTGAAATAAGTAAAATTTCTGCAATTTTACCCCAAAATAAGGGGAATTTCTGTTTTTTGCCCCCGAATAAGGGAAATTTTTGCAATTTTGCCCTAAAATAAGGGGATTTTCTGCCATTTGCCCCAAAATAAGGAGAATTTCTGCCTTTTTGCCACAAAATAAAGAAAATTACTGCATGTTTTACCCCAAAATTAGGTGAATATCTGCAATTTTGCTCCAAAATACAAGAATTTTCTGCCTTTTTTGCCGAAAATAAGGGGAATTTCTGCCATTTTGCCATGAAATAAGTGAAATTTCTGCAGTTTTACCCCAAAATAAGGGTTATTTCTGCCTTTTTGCCCCAAAATTAGGGGAATTTCTGCAATTTTGCTCCAAAATACGGGGAATTTCTGCCTTTTTGCCCGAAAATAAAGGGAATGTATACCTTTTTGCCATAAAAAAAGGAAATTTCTTCACTTTTGCCCCAAAATAAGGGGATTTTCCGCCTTTTATCTCAAAATAAGTGCAATTTCTGCCTTTTCCCCAAAAATAAAAGGAATTTCTGTTTTTTTGCCCAAAAATAAGGGGAATTTCTGCCTTTTTGCCCCAAAATAAAAGGAATTTCAGCCTTTTTTCTCAAAATAAGGGGAATTTTCTCCTTTTGCCCCAAAATATGGAGAATTTCTGCCTTTTTGCCCCAAAATAAGAAAAATTTTTAAATTTTTTACCAAAAAAAAGATATTTCTGTCTTTTTGCCCCAAAATAAGAGAAATTTCTGCCTTTTTCCCTGAAATAAGTGAAATTTCTGCAATTTTACCTCAAAATAAGGGGAATTTCTGTTTTTTGCCCCCGAATAAGGGAAATTTTTGCAATTTTGCCCTAAAATAAGTGGAATTTCTGCCTTTTTGCCACAAATAAAGAAAATTACTGCATGTTTTACCCCAAAATTAGGTGAATTTCTGCAATTTTGCTCCAAAATATGGGGATTTTCTGCCTTTTTCGCCGAAAATAAGGGGAATTTCTGCCATTTTGCCGCGAAATAAGTGAAATTTCTGCAGTTTTACCCTAAATTAAGAGGAATTTCTGCCTTTTTGCCCCCAAATTAGGGGAATTTCTGCAATTTTGCTTCAAAATACGGGGAATTTCTGCCTTTTTACCCGAAAATAAAGGGAATGTACACCTTTTTGCCATAAAAAAGGGAAATTTCTTCACTTTTGCCCCAAAATAAGGGGATTTTCCGCCTTTTTGACTCAAAATAAGTGCAATTTCTGACTTTTTTTCAAAAATAAATGGAATTTCTGTCTTTTTGCCCCAAAATAAGGGGAATTTCTGACTTTTTGCCCTGAAATAAGGGGAATGTCTGCCTTTTAGCCCCAAAATAAAGGGAATTTTTGCATTTTACCTCAAAATAAGAATAATTTCTGCATTTTGCTCCAAAATATGGGGAATTTCTGCGTTTTTGTTTCAAAATAAAAAAAATTTCTTCAATTTTGTACCATAATAAAAGAAATTTCTGCTTTTTGCCCCAAAATAAGGGGAATTTCTGACTTTTTGCCCTGAAATAAGTGAAATTTCTAAAATTTTCCCCAAAATAAGGGAAATGTCTGCTTTTTGCCCCAAAATAAGGAGAATTTCTGCCTTTTTTCCCGAAAATTATGAGAATTTTTGCAATTTTGCTTCAAAATACGGGGCATTTCTGCCTTTTAGCCCCAAAATATAGGGAATTTCTGCATTTTACCTCAAAATAAGAATAATTTCTGCATTTTGCTCCAATATATGGGGAATTTCTGCCTTTTTGTTACAAAATAATGAAAATTTCTTCAATTTTGTACCATAATAAAAGAAATTTCTGCTTTTAACCTCAAAATAAGGGGAATTTCTGCCTTTTTGCCCCAAAATAAAAAAAATTTCTGCAAATTTATACCAAAATAAAAGAAATTTCTGCCTTTTTGCCCCAAAATAAGGGAAATTTCTGCAATTTTGACCCATAGTAAAAATATTTCTGCAATTTTGCCCCAAATAAGGGGAATTTCTGACTTTTTGCACCCGAAAAAAGGAGATTTTCTTTCTTTTTGCCCCAAAATAAGGAGAATCAGCCTTTTTGCCCAAAAATCATGAGAATTTCTGCAATTATTTTTCAAAATACGAAAAATTTCTGCCTTTTAGCCCTAAAATAAAGGGAATTTCTGCATTTTTCCCCAATATTAAGGGAATTTCTACATTTTACCTCTAAAAAGGGGAATTTCTGCATTTTACCTCAAAATAAGAACCATTTCTGCCTTTTACCCCAAAATATGGGGAATTTCTGCCTTTTTCTTCCAAACTAAAAAAAATTTCTTCAATTTTGTACCATAATAAAAGAAATTTCTCCTTTTCGCCCCAAAATAAGAGGAATTTCTGACTTTTTACCCTGAAATAAATGAAATTTCTGAAATTTTGCCCGAAAATAAAAGAAATTTGTGGCTTTTTGCCCCAAAATAAGTGGAATTTCTGCCTTTTGCCCCAAAATATGGGGAATATCAGCATTTTACCTCAAAATAAGGGGAATTTCTGCTTTTTTGCCCTGAAATATGTGAAATTTCTGCAATTTTACCCCAAAATAAGGTGAATTTCTGACTTTTGCCCCAAAATAATAGGAATTTCTGCATTTTTGCCCCAAAATAAGAAAAATTTTTGCTTTTTTTTTCTGAAATAAGTGAAATTTCTGCAATTTTGGCCTAAAATAAGGGAAATTTCTGCCATTTGCCCCAAAATAAGGGGAATTTCTGCCTTTTTGCCACAAAATAAAGAAAATTACTGCATGTTTTAACCCAAAATTAGGTGAATATCTGCAATTTTGCTCCAAAATACGAGGATTTTCTGCCTTTTTCGCCAAAAATAAGGGGAATTTCTGCCATTTTGCCGCGAAATAAGTGAAATTTCTGCAGTTTTACCCCAAAATAAGGGTTATTTCTGCCTTTTTGCCCCCAAATTAGGGGAATTTCTGCAATTTTGCTCCAAAATACGGGGAATTTTTGCCTTTTTGCCCGAAAATA
Source organism: Micromys minutus (assembly GCF_963924665.1). Lineage (NCBI taxonomy): Eukaryota > Metazoa > Chordata > Mammalia > Rodentia > Muridae > Micromys > Micromys minutus. The sequence goes on from NW_027667506.1 coordinate 95,370, forward strand.
AAGGGAATGTATACCTTTTTGCCATAAAAAAGGGAAATTTCTTCACTTTTGCCCCAAAATAAGGGGATTTTCTGCCTTTTATCTCAAAATAAGTGCAATTTCTGCCTTTTCCCCAAAAATAAAAGGAATTTCTGGTTTTTTGCCCAAAAATAAGGGGAATTTCTGCCTTTTTGCCCCAAAATAAGGGGAATTTCAGCCTATTTTCTCAAAATAAAGGGAATTTCTGCCTTTTTCCCCAAAATATGGGGAATTTCTGCATTTTTGCCCCAAAATTAGAATTATTTCTGCAATTTTGTACCAAAATAAAAGAAATTTCTGTCTTTTTGCCCAAAAATAAGAGAAATTTCTGCCTTTTTTCCCTGAAATAAGTGAAATTTCTGCAATTTTACCCCAAAATAAGGGAAATTTCTGCAATTTTGCCCCAAAGTATAGGAAATTTCCGCAATTTTGCCCCAAATAAAAGGAATTTCTGAATTTTTGCAACCGAAAAATGGAGATTTTCTGACTTTTTGCCCCAAAATAAAGAGAATTTCAGCCTTTTTGCCCGAAAATTATGAGACTTTCTGCAATTTTTCTTCAAAATATGAAAAATTTCTGCCTTTTAGCTCCAAAATAGAGTGAATTTCTGCATTTTTTCTCAATATTAGGGGAATTTCTGCATTTTACCTCTAAATAAGGGGAATTTCTGCATTTTACCTCAAAATAAGAAGAATTTCTGCCTTTTACCCCAAAATAAGGTGAATTTCTGCCTTTTTGCCCCAAAATAATGGGAATTTCTACCTTTTTGCCCCCAAAAAAAAATTTTGCTTTTTTTTCTGAAATAAGTGAAATTTCTGCAATTTTGCCCTAAAATAAGGGAAATTTCTGCAATTATTTCCCATAATAAAGCAAATTTCTGCAATTTTGCCCCAAAATAAGGGGAATTTCTGTTTTTTGCCCCAAAATAAAGCAAATTTCTGCCATTTTGCCCCAAAATAAGGGGATTTTCTGTTTTTTGACCCGAATAATTGAAATTTTTGCAATTTTGCCCTAAAATAAGGGGAATTTCTGCCATTTGCCCCAAAAGAAGGTAAATTTCTGCCTTTTTGCCACAAAATAAAGAAAATTACTGCATGTTTTACCCCAATATTAGGTGAATATCTGCAATTTTGCTCCAAAATACGAGGATTTTCTGCCTTTTTTGCCGAAAATAAGGAGAATTTCTGCAATTTTGCCGATAATAAGTGAAATTTCTGCAGTTTTACCCCTAAATAAGGGTTATTTCTGCCCTTTTGCCTCAAAATTAGGGGAATTTCTGCAATTTTGCTCCAAAATACGGGGAATTTCTGCCTTTTTGCCCGAAAATAAAGGGAATGTATACCTTTTTGCCATAAAAAAGGGAAATTTCTTCACTTTTGCCCCAAAATAAGGTGATTTTCCGCCTTTTTGACTCAAAATAAGTGCAATTTCTGCCTTTTCCCCAAAAATAAAAGGAATTTCTGTTTTTTTGCCCAAAAATAAGGGGAATTTCTGCCTTTTTGCCCCAAAATAAGGGGAATTTCAGCCTTTTTCTCAAAATAATGGGAATTTCTGCCTTTTGCCCCAAAATATGGGGAATTTCTGCCTTTTTGCCCCAAAATAAGAAAAATTTCTGCAATTTTGTACCAAAATAAAAGAAATTTCTGTCTTTTTGCCCTAAAATAAGAGAAATTTCTGCCTTTTTTCCCTGAAATAAGTGAAATTTCTGCAATTTTACCCCAAAATAAGGGGAATTTCTGTTTTTTGCCCCCAAGTAAGGGAAATTTTTGCAATTTTGCCCTAAAATAAGGGGAATTTCTGCCATTTGCCCCAAAATAAGAGGAATTTCTGCCTTTTTGCCACAAAATAAAGAAAATTACTGCATGTTTTACCCCAAAATTAGGTGAATATCTGCAATTTTGCTCCAAAATACGAGGATTTTCTGCCTTTTTCGCCGAAAATAAGGGGAATTTCTGCCATTTTGCCGCGAAATAAGTGAAATTTCTGCAGTTCTACCCTAAATTAAGGGGAATTTCTGCCTTTTTGCACCAAAATTAGGGGAATTTCTGCAATTTTGCTTCAAAATACGGGGAATTTCTGCCTTTTTGCCCGAAAATAAAGGGAATGTACACCTTTTTGCCATAAAAAAGGGAAATTTCTTCACTTTTGCCCCAAAATAAGGGGATTTTCTGCCTTTTAGACTCAAAATAAGTGCAATTTCTGCATTTTCCCCCAAAATAAACGGAATTTCTGTTTTTTTGCCCCAAAATAAGGGGAATTTCTGACTTTTTGCCCTGAAATAAGTGAAATTTCTAAAAAATTTCCCCAAAATAAGGGAAATGTCTGCTTTTTGCCCCAAAATAAGGGGAATGTCTGCATTTTAGCCCCCAAATAAAGGGAATTTCTGCATTTTACCTCAAAATAAGAATAATTTCTGCATTTTGCTCCAAAATATGGGGAATTTCTGCCTTTTTGTTCCAAAATAAGGAAAATTTCTTCAATTTTGTACCATAATAAAGGAAATTTCTGCTTTTTGCTCCAAAATAAGGGGAATTTCTGACTTTTTGCCCTGAAATAAGTGAAATTTCTAAAATTTTCCCCAAAATAAAGGAAATGTCTCCTTTTTACCCCAAAATAAGAGGAATTTCTGCCTTTTTGCCCCCAAATAAGGGGAATTTCAGCATTTTTACCTCAAAATAAGGGGAATTTCTGCCTTTTTGCCCCAAAATAGGAAAAAATTCTGCAAATTTATAACAAAATAAAAGAAATTTCTGCCTTTTTGCCCCAAAATAAGGGAAAGTTCTGCAATTTGACCCATAGTAAAAAAAATTTCTGCAATTTTGCCCCAAATAAGGGGAATTTCTGACTTTTTGCACCCGAAAAAAGGAGATTTTCTTTCTTTTTGCCCCAAAATAAAAAGAATCAGCTTTTTTGCCCGAAAATCATGAGAATTTCTGCAATTTTTTTTTCAAAATACGGAAAATTTCTGCCTTTTAGCCCTAAAATAAAGGGAATTTCTGCATTTTTCTCCAATATTAAGGGAATTTCTACATTTTACCTCTAAAAAGGGGAATTTCTGCATTTTACCTCAAAATAAGAACCATATCTGCCTTTTACCCCAAAATATGGGGAATTTCTGCCTTTTTCTTCCAAAATAAAAAAAATTTCTTCAATTTTGTACCATAATAAAAGAAATTTCTCCTTTTCGTCTTAAAATAAGGGGAATTTCTGACTTTTTACCCTGAAATAAATGAAATTTCTAAAATTTTGCCCAAAAATAAATGAAATTTGTGGCTTTTTGCCCCAAAATAAGGGGAATTTCAGCATTTTACCTCAAAATAAGGGGAATTTCTGCCTTTTTGCCCTGAAATATGTGAAATTTCTGCAATTTTACCCCAAAATAAGGTGAATTTCTGACTTTTGCCCCAAAATAATAAGAATTTCTTCCTTTTTGCCCCAAAATAAAAAAGAATTTTTGCTTTTCTTTTCTGAAATAAGTGAAATTTCTGCAATTTTGGCCTAAAATAAGGGAAATTTCTGCAATTTTCCCCATAATAAAGCAAATTTCTGCAATTTTGCCCCAAAATAAGGGGAATTTCTGGATTTTGCCTACAAATAAGGAAAATTTCTGCAATTTTGCCCTAAAATAAGGGGAATTTCTGCCATTTGACCCAAAATAAGGGGAATTTCTGCCTTTTTGCCACAAAATATAAAAAATTACTGCATGTTTTACCCCAAAATTAGGTGAATTTCTGCAATTTTGCTCCAAAATACGAGGATTTTCTGCGTTTTTCGCCGAAAATAAGGGGAATTTCTGCTATCTTGCCGCGAAATAAGTAAAATTTCTGCAGTTTTACCCCAAAATAAGGGGAATTTCTGCCTTTTTGCCCCAAAATTAGGGAAATTTCTGCAATTTTGCTCCAAAATACAGGGAATTTCTGCCTTTTTGCCCAAAAATAAAGGGAATATATACCTTTTTGCCATAAGAAAGGGAAATTTCTTCACTTTTGCCCCAAAATAAGGTGATTTTCTGCCTTTTTGACTCAAAATAAGTGCAATTTCTGCCTTTTCCCCAAAAATAAATGGAATTTCTGTCTTTTTGCCGCAAAATAAGGGGAATTTCTGACTTTATGCCCTGAAATAAGTGAAATTTCTAAAATTTTTCCCCAAAATACGAGAAATGTCTGCTTTTTGCCCCAAAATATGGGGAATTTATGCCTTTTTGCCCCAAAATAAGGGGAATTTCTGCTTTTTTGCCCCAAAATAAGAAAAATTTCTGCAATTTTATACCAAAATAAAAGAAATTTCTGCCTTTTTGCCCCAAAATAAGAAAAATTTTTGCCTTTTTTTCCTGAAATAAGTGAAATTTCTGCAATTTTGCCCCAAAATAAAGAAAATTTATGCAATTTTGCCCCAATGTAAAGGAAATTTCTGCAATTTTGCCCCAAAATAAGGGGATTTTCTGACTTTTTGCTCCTGAAAAAAGAGGATATTCTGTCTTTTTGCCCCAAAATAAGGAGAATTTCTGCCTTTTTGCCCGAAAATTATGAGAATTTCTGCAATTTTGCTTCAAAATACGGGGAATTTCTGCTATTTTGCCCCAAAATAAAAGGAATTTCTGCATTTTACCTCAAAATAAGAATAATTTCTGATTTTTGCTCCAAAATATGGGGAATTTCTGCCTTTTTGTTCCAAAATAAGGGAAATATCTTCAATTTTGTACTATAATAAACGAAATTTCTCCTTTTTGCCCAAAAATAAGGGGAATTTCTGACTTTTTGCCCTGAAATAAGTGAAATTTCTAAAATTTTTCCCCAAAATAAGGGAAATGTTTGCTTTTTGCCTCAAAATTAGGAGAATTTCTGCCTTTTTGCCCCCAAATAATGGGAATTTTAGCTTTTTTACCTCAAAATAAGGGGAATTTCTGCCTTTTTGCCCCAAAATAGGAAAAATTTCTGCAATTTTTTACCAAAATAAAAGAAATTTCTGCCTTTTTGTCCCAAAATAAGAGAAATTCTCCCTTTTTTCCCTGAAATAAGTGAAATTTCTGCAATTTTGCTCCAAAATAAAGGAAATTTCTGCAATTTTGACCCAAAGTAAAGGAAATTTCTGCAATTTTGCCTCAAAAAAGAGGAATTTCTGAATTTTTGCACTCGAAAAAAGGTGATTTTCTGCCTTTTTGCCCGAAAATAAAGGGAATGTATACCTTTTTGTCATAAAAAAGGGAAATTTCTTCACTTTTGCCCCAAAATAAGAGGATTTTCCGCCTTGTTGACTCAAAATAAGTGCAATTTCTGCCTTTTCCCCAAAAATAAAAGGAATTTCTGTTTTTTTGCCCAAAAATAAGGGGAATTTCTGCCTTTTTGCCCCAAAATAAGGGGAATTTCAGCGTTTTTTCTCAAAATAAGGGGAATTTCTGCCTTTTGCTCCAAAATATGGGGAATTTCTGCCTTTTTGCCCCAAAATAAGAAAAATTTCTACAATTTTGTACCAAAATAAAAGAAATTTCTGTCTTTTTGCCCCAAAATAAGAGAAATTTCTGCCTTTTTTCCCTGAAATAAGTGAAATTTCTGCAATTTTACCCCAAAATAAGGGGAATTTCTGTTTTTTGCCCCCAAATAAGGGAAATTTTTGCAATTTTGCTCTAAAATAAGGGCAATTTCTGCCATTTGCCCCAAGATAAGAGGAATTTCTGCCTTTTTGCCACAAAATAAAGAAAATTACTGCATGTTTTACCCCAAAATTAGGTGAATATCTGCAATTTTGCTCCAAAATACGAGGATTTTCTGCCTTTTTCGACGAAAATAAGGGGAATTTCTGCCATTTTGCCGCGAAATAAGTGAAATTTCTGCAGTTTTACCCTAAATTAAGGGGAATTTCTGCCTTTTTGCCCCAAAATTAGGGGAATTTCTGCAAATTTGCTTCAAAATACGGGGAATTTCTGCCTTTTTGCCCGAAAATAAAGGGAATGTACACCTTTTTGCCATAAAAAAGGGAAATTTCTTCACTTTTGCCTCAAAATAAGGGGATTTTCCGCCTTTTAGACTCAAAATAAGTGCAATTCCTGCCTTTTACCCCCAAAAAAACGGAATTTCTGTTTTTTTGCCCCAAAATAAGGGGAATTTCTGACTTTTTGCCCTGAAATAAGTGAAGTTTCTAAAATTTTTCCCCAAAATAAGGGAAATGTCTGCTTTTTGCCCCAAAATAAGGGGAATGTCTGCCTTTTAGCCCCCCAAAAAAGGGAATTTCTGCATTTTGCCTCAAAATAAGAATAATTTCTGCATTTTGCTCCAAAATATGGGGAATTTCTGCCTTTTTGTTCCAAAATAAGGAAAATTTCTTCAATTTTGTACCAAAATAAAAGAAATTTCTGCTTTTTGCTCCAAAATAAGGGGAATTTCTGACTTTTTGCCCTGAAATATGTGAAATTTCTAAAATTTTCCCCAAAATAAGGGAAATGTCTTCTTTTTACCCCAAAATAAGAGGAATTTCTGCCTTTTTGCCCCCAAATAAGGGGAATTTCAGCATTTTTACCTCAAAATAAGGGGAATTTCTGCCTTTTTGCCCCAAAATAGGAAAAATTTCTGCAAATTTATACCAAAAAAAAAATTTCTGCCTTTTTGCCCTAAAATAAGAGAAATTTCTGCCTTTTTTTCCCTGAAAAAAGTGAAATTTCTGCAATTTTGCCCCAAAATAAGGGAAATTTCTGCAATTTTGATCCAGAGTAAAGGAAATTTCTGCAATTTTGCCTCAAAAAAGGGGAATTTCTGAATTTTTGCACTCAAAAAAAGGAGATTTTCTGTCTTTTTGCCCCAAAATAAGGAGAATTTCAGCCTTTTAGCCCGAAAATTATGAGAATTTCTGCAATTTTTCTTCAAAATACAGAAAATTTCTGCCTTTTAGCCCCAAAATAAAGGGAATTTCTGCATTTTTCCCCAATATTAGGGGAATTTCTACATTTTACTTCTAAATAATGGGAATTTCTGCATTTTACCACAAAATAAGAAGAATTTCTGCTTTTACCACAAAATATGGGGAATTTCTGCCTTTTTGTTCCAAAATAAAGAAAATTTCTTCAATTTTGTACCATAATAAAAAAAATTTCTCCTTTTTGCCCCAAAATAAGGGAAATTTCTGACTTTTTACCCTGAAATAAGTGAAATTTCTGCAAATTTGCCCCAAAATAAGAAAAATTTCTGCCTTTTTACCCCCAAATAAAGGGAATTTCAGCCTTTTTACCTCAAAATAAGGGAAATTTCTGCATTTTTGCAACAAAATATTAGGAATTTCTGCATTTTGCCACAAAATATTAGGAATTTCTCTCTTTTTGCGCCAAAATAAGGAAAATTTCTGCCTTTTTTTCCCTGAAATAAGTGAAATTTCTGCAAATTTGCCCCAAAAAAAGGGAAATTTCTGCCTTTTGCCCCAAAATAAGGGGAATTTCTGCCTTTTTGCCACAAAATATGGGGAATTTCTTCCTTATTGCCCCCAAATACGGAAAAGTTTTGCTTTTCTGCCACAATTAATGGGAATTTCTTCCTTATTGTCCCAAAATATCGGGAATTTCAGCCTTTTTACCCCAAAATAAGGGGAATTTCTGCCTTTTGCCCAAAATATGGGGAATTTCTGACTTTTTGTTCCAAAATATGAAAAATTTCTTCAATTTTGTACCAAAATAAATGAAATTTCTGCTTTTTGCCCCAAAATAAAAGTAATTTCTGACTTTTTGCCCTGACATAAATGAAATTTCTGCAATTTTGCTCGAAAATAAGGGAAATTTGTGCCTTTTTGCCCCAAAATGAGGGGAATTTCGGCCTTTTAACTCCAGAATATGGGGAATTTCAGCATTTTACCTCAAAATAAGGGGAATTTCAGCCTTTTTGCACCAAAATATGGGGAATTTCTGCCTTTTTGCCACAAAATAAGAAAAATTTCTGCAATTCTGTACCAAAATATAAGAAATTTCTAAAATTTATCCCCAAAATAAAAGAAATTTCTGATTTTTGCACCGAAATAAGGAGAATTTCTGTATTTTTGCCCCCCAAAAAAGGGAATTTCTGCCTTTTTGCCCCAAAATTAGGGGAGTTTCTGCAATTTTGCTTCAAAATACAGAGAATTTCTGACTCTTTTCCCGAAAATAAGGGGAACTTCTGCCGATTTGCCCCAAATAAATGGAATTTCTGCATTTTTGCCCCAATATTTAGGGAATATCTGCAATTTTGCTTTAAAATACGGGGAATTTCTGCCTTTTTGCCCCAAAACAAAGAAAATTACTGCATGTTTTACGCCAAAATTAGGTGAATTTCTGCAATTTTGCTCCAAAATACAGGGATTTTCTGCTTTTTTCACAGAAAATAAAGGGAATTTCTGCCATTTTGCCGCAAAATAAGTGAAATTTCTGCAGTTTTACTCCAAAATAATAGGATTTTCTGCCTTTTTGATCCAAAATTAGAGGAATTTCTGAAATTTTGCTCCAAAATACGGGGAATTTCTGCCTTTTTGCCCGAAAATAAAGGGAATGTATACCTTTTTGCCATAAATAGGGAAATTTCTTCATTTTTACCCCAAAATAAGGGGATTTTCCACATTTTTGACTCAAAATAAGTGCAATTTCAGACTTTTTTCCAAAAATAAATGGAATTTCTGTCTTTTTGCCCCAAAATAAGGGGAATTTCCGAATTTTTGCCCTGAAATAAGTTAAATTTCAAAAATTTTTCCACAAAATAATTGAAATTTCTGCAATTTTGCCCAAAATAAGGGGAATTTCTGTATTTTTGCCCCCAAATAAGGAAAATTTCTGCCTTTTTACCTCAAAATAAGGGGAATTTCTGCATTTTTGCCACAAAATATAAGGAATTTCTGCCTTTTTGCCACAAAATATTAGGAATTTCTGCCTTTTTTTCCTGAAATAAGTGAAATTTCTGCAATTTTGGCCCAAAAAAATTGAAATTACTGCAATTTTGTCCCAAAATAAGAAAAATTTCTGGAATTTTGCCCCAAAATAAGTGGAATTTCTGAGTTTTGCCCCAAAATAAGGAGAATTTCTGTATTTTTGCCCCAACATATAGGGAATTTCTGCCTTTTTGCCCCACAATTAGTGGAATTTCTGCAATTTTGCTCTAAAATACGGGGAATTTCTGCTTTTTTGCCCGAAAATAAGAGGAATGTTTACCTTTTGCCACAAAATAGGGAAATTTCTTCATTTTTGCCCCAAATAAGAGGAATTTCTGCTTTTTTCCCTCAAAATAATTGAAATTTCTGCCTTTTTACTCAAAAATATATGGAATTTCTGTATTTTTGCACCAATATAAATGCAATTTTTGAATTTTGACGTGAAATAAGTGAAATTTCTTTAATTTTGCCTCAAAATAATGGAAATTTCTGCCATTTTGCCACAATATAAGGGGAATTTCTGTCTTTATGCCCCAAAATAAGGAGAATTTCAGCCTTTTTACCTAATAATAAGGGGAATCTCTCCTTTATGCCCTAAAATATGGGGAATTTCTTTATTTTTGCCCCAAAATAATAAAATTTTCTGCAATTTTGTACCAAAATAAAAGTAATTTCTGCCTTTATGCCCCAAAATAAGAGAAATTTCTGCGTTTTTTCCCTGAAATAAGTGAAATTTCTGTAATTTTGCCCCCAAATTAGGGAGATTTCTGCAATTTTGCCCCAAAATAAAGGAAATTTCTGGAATTTTGCCCCAAAATAATGTGAATTTCTGCATTTTCCCTCAAAATTAGGGGAATATGTGCAATTTTGCTTCAAAATACGGGGAATTTTTGCCTTATTGCACCAAAATAAAAGGAATTTCTCCATTTTTGCACCAATATAAGGGGAATTTCTGAAATTTTGCTCCAAAATACGGAGAATTTTTGCCTTATTGCCCGAAATAAAGTGGAATTTCTGCCATTTTGCCCTGAAATATTTGAAATTTCCGCAATTTTACCCCAAAATAAGGGGAATTTCTGTTTTTGGCCCCAAAATTAGGAGAATTTCTGTTTTTGCCCCAAATTAAGGCAAATTTCTGACTTTTTGCCCTGAAATAAGTGAAATTTCTGCAATTTTGCCCCAAAATAAGGGGAATTTCTGCCTTTTTGCCAAAATAAGGGAAATTTCAGCATTTTACCTTCAAATAAGGGGAATTTCTGCCTTTTTGCCACAAAATATAGGGAATTTTTGCCTTATTGCCCCCAAATAAGGAAAAGTTTTGCTTTTCTGCCCCAATTAATGGGAATTTCTGCCTTTTTGCCACAAAGTAAAGAGAATTTCTGCCTTTTTGCCCCAAAATAACGGGAATTTCAGCTTTTTTACCCCAAAATAAGGGGAAATTCTGCCTTTTGCCCAAAATATGGGGAATTTCTTACTTTTTGTTCCAAAATAAAGAAAATTTCTTCAACTTTGTACCAAAATAAAAGAAATTTGTGCTTTTTGCCCCAAAATAAAAGTAATTTCTGACTTTTTGCCCTGAAATAAATGAAATTTCTGCAATTTCACCCGAAAATTAGGGAAATTTGTGCCTTTTTGCCCCAAAATGAGGGGAATTTCTGCCTTTTAACCCCAAAATATGGGGAATTTCAGCATTTTACCTCAAAATAAGGGGAATTTCAGCCTCTTTGCACCAAAATATGGAAAATTTCTGCCTTTTTGCCACAAAATAAGAAAAATTTCTGCAATTCTGTACCAAAATAAAAGAAATTTCTAAAATTTTGCCCCAAAATCAGGGAAATTTCTGATTTTTGCCCTGAAATAAAAAAAATTTCTGTATTTATGCCCCCCAAAAAAGGGAATTTCTGCCTTTTTGCCCCAAAATTAGGGGAGTTTCTGCAATTTTGCTTAAAAATACAGGGAATTTCTGCCTCTTTTCCCGAAAATAAAGGGGACCTTCTGCCGGTTTGCCCCAAATAAAGGGAATTTCTGCATTTTTGCCCCAATATTTAGGGAATTTCTGCAATTTTGCTTTAAAATACGGGGAATTTCTGCCTTTTTGCCCAAAATTAAGGGGATTTTCTGCCTTTTTGCCCCCAAACAAGGGAAATTTCTGCAGTTTTATCCCAAAATAATAGGAATTTCTGCCTTTATGCCCTCAAATGATGGGAATTTCTGCCTTTTTGCCCTGAAATATGTGAAATTTCTGCAATTTTACCCCAAAATAAGGTGAATTTCTAACTTTTTGCCCCCAAATAATGGGAATTTCTGCCTTTTTGCCCCAAAATAGGAAAAAATTTTGCTTTTTTTCTCTGAAATATGTGAAATTTCTGCAATTTTGCCTTAAAATAACAGAAATTTCTGCAATTTTTCCCCATAATAAAGGAATTTTTTGCAATTTTGCCCCAAAATAAGGGGAATTTCTGTTTTTTGTCCCCAAATAGGGGAAATTTCTGCAATTTTGCCCTAAAATAAGGGTAATTTCTGCCTTTTGCCCCAAAATAAGGAGAATTTCTGCCATTTTGCCCCAAAACAAAGAAAATTACTGCATGTTTTACGCCAAAATTAGGTGAATTTCTGCAATTTTGCTCCAAAATACGGGGATTTTCTGCATTTTTCGCAGAAAATAAAGGGAATTTCTGCCATTTTGCCGCGAAATAAGTGAAATTTCTGCAGTTTTACCCCAAAATAAGGGTTATTTTCCGTCTTTTTGACTCAAAATAAGTGCAATTTCTGACTTTTTTCCAAAAATAAATGGAATTTCTGTCTTTTTGCCCCAAAATAAGGGGAATTTCTGACTTTTTGCCCTGAAATAAGTTAAATTTCAAAAATTTTTCCCCAAAATAATTGAAATTTTTGCAGTTTTGCCCCAAAATAAGGGGAATTTTTGTATTTTTGCTCCAAAATAAGGGAAATTTCTGCCTTTTTACCTCAAAATAAGGGGAATTTCTGCATTTTTGCCACAAAATATAAGGAATTTTTGCCTTTTTGCCCCAAAATAAGAAAAATTTCTGCCTTTTTTCCCTAAAATAAGTGAAATTTCTGCAATTTTGGCCCAAAAAAATTGAAATTTCTGCAATTTTGTCCAAAATAAGAAAAATTTCTGGAATTTTTCCCCAAAATAAGTGGAATTTCTGAGTGTTGCCCCAAAATAAGGAGAATTTCTCTCTTTTTGCGATAACATATAGGGAGTTTCTGTCTTTTTGCCCCACAATTAAGGGAATTTCTGCAAATTTGCTCCAAAATTTGGGAATTTCTGCTTTTTTGCCCGAAAATAAGGGGAATGTTTACCTTTTGCCACAAAAAGGGAAATTTCTTCATTTTTGCCCCAAAATAAGAGGAATTTCTGCCTTTTTACATCAAAATAAGTGAAATTTCTGCTTTTTTACTCAAAAATATACGAAATTTCTGTATTTTTGCCCCAAAATAAAAGGAATTTTTGAATTATGCCCTGAAATAAATGAAATTTCTCCAATTTTGCCTCAAAATAAGGGAAAATTCTGCTTTTTTGCCACAAAATAAGGGGAATTTCTGTCTTTTTGCCCCAAAATAAAAGGAATTTCAGAATTTTTACCTAATAATAAGGGGAATCTCTCCTTTTTGTCCTAAAATATGGGGAATTTCTGTATTTTTGCCCCAAAATAAAATAATTTTCTGCAATTTTGTACCAAAGTAAAAGTAATTTCTGCCTTTATGCCCCAAAATAAGAGAAATTTCTGCGTTTTTTCCCTGAAATAAGTGAAATTTCTGTAATTTTGCCCCAAAATTAGGGAGATTTCTGCAATTTTGCCCTAAATAATAAACATTTCTGGAATTTTGCCCCAAAATAAGGGGAATTTCTGACTTTTTGCCCTGAAATAAGGAGAATTTCTGTCTTTTTGCCCCAAAATAATGTGAATTTCTGCATTTTCCCTCAAAATTATGGGAATATGTGCAATTTTGCTTCAAAATACGGTGAATTTTTGCCTTATTGCACCAAAATAAAAGGAATTTCTGCATTTTTGCACCAATATAAGGGGAATTTCTGAAATTTTGCTCCAAAATACGGGGAATTTTTGCCTTATTGCCCGAAATATGTGGAATTTCTGCCATTTTGCCCTGAAATATTTGAAATTTCCGCAATTTTACCCCAAAATAAGGGGAATTTCTGTTTTTGGCCCTAAAATTAGGAGAATTTCTGTTTTTGCCCCAAATTAAGGCAAATTTCTGACTTTTTGCCCTGAAATAAGTGAAATTTCTGCAATTTTGCCCCAAAATAAGGGGAATTTCTTCCTTTTTGCCAAAAAAGTGAAATTTCAACATTTTACCTTCAAATAAGGGGAATTTCTGCCTTTTTGCCACAAAATATGGGGAATTTCTGCCTTATTGTCCCCGAATAAGGAAAATTTTTGCTTTTCTGCCCCAATTAATGGGAATTTCTGCCTTTTTGCCACAAAGTAAAGGGAATTTCTGCCTTTTTGCCCCAAAATATGGGGAATTTCTGACTTTTTGTTCCAAAATAATAAAAATTTCTTAAATTTTGTACCAAAATGAAAGAAATTTCTGCTTTTTGCCCCAAAATAAAAGTAATTTCTGACTTTTTGCCCTGAAATAAATGAAATTTCTGCAATTTTGCCCGAAAATAAGGGAAATTTGTGCCTTTTTGCCCCAAAATGAGGGGAATTTCTGCCTTTTAACCCCAAAATATGGGGAATTTCAGCATTTTACCTCAAAATAAGGGGAATTTCAGCCTTTTTGCACCAAAATATGGGGAATTTCTGCATTTTTGCCACAAAATAAGAAAAATTACGGCAATTCTGTACCAAAATAAAAGAAATTTCTAAAATTTTGCCCCAAAATAAGGGAAATTTCTGATTTTTGCCCCGAAATAAGGAGAATTTCTGTATTTTTGCCCAAAAAATGGCAATTTCTTCCTTTTTGCCCCAAAATTAGGGGAGTTTCTGCAATTTTGCTTCAAAATACAGGGAATTTCTGCCTCTTTTCCCGAAAATAAGGGGAACTTCTGCCGATTTGCCCCAAATAAAGGGAATTTCTGCATTTTTGCCCCAATATTTAGGGAATATCTGCAATTTTGCTCTAAAATACGGGGAATTTCTGCCTTTTTGTCCAAAATTAAGGGGATTTTCTGCCTTTATGCCCCCAAACAAGGAAATTTCTGCAATTTTATCCCAAAATAAAAGGAATTTCTGCCTTTATGCCCTCAAATAACGGGAATTTCTGCTTTTTTGCCCTGAAATATGTGAAATGTCTGCAATTTTACCCCAAAATAAGGTGAATTTCTACAGTTTTGCCCCAAATAAATGGGAATTTCTGCCTTTTTGCCCCAAAATATGAAAAATTTTTGCTTTTTTTCTCTGAAATATGTGAAATTCTGCAATTTTCCCTTAAAATAAAAGAAATTTCTGCAATTTTTCCCCATAATAAAGGAATTTTTTGCAATTTTGCCCCAAAATAAAGGGAATTTCTGTTTTTTGTCCCCAAATAAAGGAAATTTCTGAAATTTTGCCCTAAAATAAGGCGAATTTCTGCCTTTTGCCCCAAAATAATGAAAATTTCTGCCTTTTTGCCCCAAAACAAAGAAAATTACTGCATGTTATACGCCAAAATTAGGTAAATTACTGCAATTTTGCTCCAAAATACAAGGATTTTCTTCCTTTTTCGCAGAAAATAAGGGTAATTTCTGCCATTTTGCCGCGAAATAAGTGAAATTTCTGCAGTTTTACCCCAAAATAAGGGGAATTTCTGCCTTTTGCCCCAAAATTAGGGGAATTTCTGCAATTTTGCTCCAAATACGGGGAATTTCTGCCTTTTTGCCCGAAAATAAAAGGAATGTATACCTTTTTGCCATAAAAAGGGAAATTTCTTCATTTTTAACCCAAAATAAGGGAATTTTCTGCCTTTTTGACTCAAAATAAGTGCAATTTCTGACTTTTTTTAAAAAAATAAATGGAATATCTGTCTTTTTGCCCCAAAATAACGGGAATTTCCGACATTTTGCCCTGAAATAAGTTAAATTTCAAAAATTTTTCCCCAAAATAATTGAAATTTCTGCAGTTTTGCCTCAAAATAAGGGGAATTTCTGTATTTTTGCACCAAAATAACGGAAATTTCTGGCTTTTTACCTCAAAATAAGGGTAATTTCTGCATTTTTTGCCACAAAATATAAGGAATTTCTGCCTTTTTGCCCTAAAATATAAAAAATTTCTAATTTTTTTTTCTGAAATAAGTGAAATTTCTGCAAATTTGGCCCAAAAAAATTGAAATTTCTGCAATTTTGTCCCAAAATAAGAGAATTTTGTGGAATTTTGCCCCAAAATAAGTGGAATTTCTGAGTTTTGCTGCAAAATAAGGAAAATTTCTGTCTTTTTGCCCCAACATATAAAGAATTTCTGCCTTTTTGCCCCACAATTAAGGAAATTTCTGCAATTTTGCTCCAAAATAGGGGGAATTTTTGCTTTTTTGCCCGAAAATAAGGGGAATGTTTACCTTTTGCCACAAAGAAGAGAAATTTCTTCATTTTTGACCCAAAATAAGAGGAATTTTTTCCTTTTTACGTCAAAATAAGTGAAATTTCTGCCTTTATACTCAAAAATATTCGGAATTTCTGTATTTTTGCCCCAAAATAAAAGGAATTTTTGAATTTTGCCCTGAAATAAATGAAATTTCTCCAATTTTGCCTCAAAATAAGGGAAATTACTGCTTTTTTGCCACAAAATTAGGGGATTTTTTGTCTTTTTGCCCCAAAATAAAAGGAATTTCAGCCTTTTTACCTAATAATAAGGGGAATCTCTTCTTTTTGCCCTAAAATATGGGGAATTTCTGTATTTTTGCCCCAAAATAAAATAATTTTCTGCAATTTTGTACCAAAATAAAAGTAATTTCTGCCTTTATGCCCCAAAATAAGAGAAATTTCTGCGTTTTTTCCCTGAAATAAGTGAAATTTCTGTAATTTTGCCCCAAAATTAGGGAGATTTCTGCAATTTTGCCCTAAATAATAAACATTTCTGGAATTTTGCCCCAAAATAAGGGAAATTTCTGACTTTTTGCCCTGAAATAAGGAGAATTTCTGTCTTTTTGCCCCAAAATAATGTGAATTTCTGCATTTTCCCTCAAAATTATGGGAATATGTGCAATTTTGCTTCAAAATACGGTGAATTTTTGCCTTATTGCACCAAAATAAAAGGAATTTCTGCATTTTTGCACCAATATAAGGGGATTTTCTGAAATTTTGCTCCAAAATACGGGGAATATTTGCCTTATTGCCCGAAATATGTGGAATTTCTGCCATTTTGCCCTGAAATATTTGAAATTTCCGCAATTTTACCCCAAAATAAGGGGAATTTCTGTTTTTGGCCCTAAAATTAGGAGAATTTCTGTTTTTGCCCCAAATTAAGGCAAATTTCTGACTTTTTGCCCTGAAATAAGTGAAATTTCTGTAATTTTGCCCCAAAATAAGGGGAATTTCTTCCTTTTTGCCAAAAAAGTGAAATTTCAACATTTTACCTTCAAATAAGGGGAATTTCTGCCTTTTTGCCACAAAATATGGGGAATTTCTGCCTTATTGTCCCCGAATAAGGAAAATTTTTGCTTTTCTGCCCCAATTAATGGGAATTTCTGCCTTTTTGCCACAAAGTAAAGGGAATTTCTGCCTTTTTGCCCCAAAATATGGGGAATTTCTGACTTTTTGTTCCAAAATAATAAAAATTTCTTAAATTTTGTACCAAAATGAAAGAAATTTCTGCTTTTTGCCCCAAAATAAAAGTAATTTCTGACTTTTTGCCCTGAAATAAATGAAATTTCTGCAATTTTGCCCGAAAATAAGGGAAATTTGTGCCTTTTTGCCCCAAAATGAGGGGAATTTCTGCCTTTTAACCCCAAAATATGGGGAATTTCAGCATTTTACCTCAAAATAAGGGGAATTTCAGCCTTTTTGCACCAAAATATGGGGAATTTCTGCATTTTTGCCACAAAATAAGAAAAATTACGGCAATTCTGTACCAAAATAAAAGAAATTTCTAAAATTTTGCCCCAAAATAAGGGAAATTTCTGATTTTTGCCCCGAAATAAGGAGAATTTCTGTATTTTTGCCCAAAAAATGGGAATTTCTTCCTTTTTGCCCCAAAATTAGGGGAGTTTCTGCAATTTTGCTTCAAAATACAGGGAATTTCTGCCTCTTTTCCCGAAAATAAGGGGAACTTCTGCCGATTTGCCCCAAATAAAGGGAATTTCTGCATTTTTGCCCCAATATTTAGGGAATATCTGCAATTTTGCTCTAAAATACGGGGAATTTCTGCCTTTTTGTCCAAAATTAAGGGGATTTTCTGCCTTTTTGCCCCCAAACAAGGAAATTTCTGCAATTTTATCCCAAAATAAAGGGAATTTCTGCCTTTATGCCCTCAAATAACGGGAATTTCTGCTTTTTTGCCCTGAAATATGTGAAATGTCTGCAATTTTACCCCAAAATAAGGTGAATTTCTACATTTTTGCCCCAAATAAATGGGAATTTCTGCCTTTTTGCCCCAAAATATGAAAAATTTTTGCTTTTTTTCTCTGAAATATGTGAAATTCTGCAATTTTCCCTTAAAATAAAAGAAATTTCTGCAATTTTTCCCCATAATAAAGGAATTTTTTGCAATTTTGCCCCAAAATAAAGGGAATTTCTGTTTTTTGTCCCCAAATAAAGGAAATTTCTGAAATTTTGCCCTAAAATAAGGCGAATTTCTGCCTTTTGCCCCAAAATAATGAAAATTTCTGCCTTTTTGCCCCAAAACAAAGAAAATTACTGCATGTTATACGCCAAAATTAGGTAAATTACTGCAATTTTGCTCCAAAATACAAGGATTTTCTTCCTTTTTCGCAGAAAATAAGGGTAATTTCTGCCATTTTGCCGCGAAATAAGTGAAATTTCTGCAGTTTTACCCCAAAATAAGGGGAATTTCTGCCTTTTGCCCCAAAATTAGGGGAATTTCTGCAATTTTGCTCCAAATACGGGGAATTTCTGCCTTTTTGCCCGAAAATAAAAGGAATGTATACCTTTTTGCCATAAAAAGGGAAATTTCTTCATTTTTAACCCAAAATAAGGGAATTTTCTGCCTTTTTGACTCAAAATAAGTGCAATTTCTGACTTTTTTTTAAAAAATAAATGGAATATCTGTCTTTTTGCCCCAAAATAACGGGAATTTCCGACATTTTGCCCTGAAATAAGTTAAATTTCAAAAATTTTTCCCCAAAATAATTGAAATTTCTGCAGTTTTGCCCCAAAATAAGGGGAATTTCTGTATTTTTGCACCAAAATAACGGAAATTTCTGGCTTTTTACCTCAAAATAAGGGTAATTTCTGCATTTTTTGCCAGAAAATATAAGGAATTTCTGCCTTTTTGCCCTAAAATATAAAAAATTTCTAATTTTTTTTTCTGAAATAAGTGAAATTTCTGCAAATTTGGCCCAAAAAAATTGAAATTTCTGCAATTTTGTCCCAAAATAAGAGAATTTTGTGGAATTTTGCCCCAAAATAAGTGGAATTTCTGAGTTTTGCCGCAAAATAAGGAAAATTTCTGTCTTTTTGCACCAACATATAAAGAATTTCTGCCTTTTTGCCCCACAATTAAGGAAATTCCTGCAATTTTGCTCCAAAATAGGGGGAATTTTTGCTTTTTTGCCCGAAAATAAGGGGAATGTTTACCTTTTGCCACAAAGAAGAGAAATTTCTTCATTTTTGACCCAAAATAAGAGGAATTTTTTCCTTTTTACGTCAAAATAAGTGAAATTTCTGCCTTTATACTCAAAAATATTCGGAATTTCTGTATTTTTGCCCCAAAATAAAAGGAATTTTTGAATTTTGCCCTGAAATAAATGAAATTTCTCCAATTTTGCCTCAAAATAAGGGAAATTACTGCTTTTTTGCCACAAAATTGGGGGATTTTTTGTCTTTTTGCCCCAAAATAAAAGGAATTTCAGCCTTTTTACCTAATAATAAGGGGAATCTCTTCTTTTTGCCCTAAAATATGGGGAATTTCTGTATTTTTGCCCCAAAATAAAATAATTTTCTGCAATTTTGTACCAAAATAAAAGTAATTTCTGCCTTTATGCCCCAAAATAAGAGAAATTTCTGCGTTTTTTCCCTGAAATAAGTGAAATTTCTGTAATTTTGCCCCAAAATTAGGGAGATTTCTGCAATTTTGCCCTAAATAATAAACATTTCTGGAATTTTGCCCCAAAATAAGGGGAATTTCTGACTTTTTGCCCTGAAATAAGGAGAATTTCTGTCTTTTTGCACCAAAATAATGTGAATTTCTGCATTTTCCCACAAAATTATGGGAATATGTGCAATTTTGCTTCAAAATACGGTGAATTTTTGCCTTATTGCACCAAAATAAAAGGAATTTCTGCATTTTTGCACCAATATAAGGGGATTTTCTGAAATTTTGCTCCAAAATACGGGGAATATTTGCCTTATTGCCCGAAATATGTGGAATTTCTGCCATTTTGCCCTGAAATATTTGAAATTTCCGCAATTTTACCCCAAAATAAGGGGAATTTCTGTTTTTGGCCCTAAAATTAGGAGAATTTCTGTTTTTGCCCCAAATTAAGGCAAATTTCTGACTTTTTGCCCTGAAATAAGTGAAATTTCTGTAATTTTGCCCCAAAATAAGGGGAATTTCTTCCTTTTTGCCAAAAAAGTGAAATTTCAACATTTTACCTTCAAATAAGGGGAATTTCTGCCTTTTTGCCACAAAATATGGGGAATTTCTGCCTTATTGTCCCCGAATAAGGAAAATTTTTGCTTTTCTGCCCCAATTAATGGGAATTTCTGCCTTTTTGCCACAAAGTAAAGGGAATTTCTGCCTTTTTGCCCCAAAATATGGGGAATTTCTGACTTTTTGTTCCAAAATAATAAAAATTTCTTAAATTTTGTACCAAAATGAAAGAAATTTCTGCTTTTTGCCCCAAAATAAAAGTAATTTCTGACTTTTTGCCCTGAAATAAATGAAATTTCTGCAATTTTGCCCGAAAATAAGGGAAATTTGTGCCTTTTTGCCCCAAAATGAGGGGAATTTCTGCCTTTTAACCCCAAAATATGGGGAATTTCAGCATTTTACCTCAAAATAAGGGGAATTTCAGCCTTTTTGCACCAAAATATGGGGAATTTCTGCATTTTTGCCACAAAATAAGAAAAATTACGGCAATTCTGTACCAAAATAAAAGAAATTTCTAAAATTTTGCCCCAAAATAAGGGAAATTTCTGATTTTTGCCCCGAAATAAGGAGAATTTCTGTATTTTTGCCCAAAAAATGGGAATTTCTTCCTTTTTGCCCCAAAATTAGGGGAGTTTCTGCAATTTTGCTTCAAAATACAGGGAATTTCTGCCTCTTTTCCCGAAAATAAGGGGAACTTCTGCCGATTTGCCCCAAATAAAGGGAATTTCTGCATTTTTGCCCCAATATTTAGGGAATATCTGCAATTTTGCTCTAAAATACGGGGAATTTCTGCCTTTTAGTCCAAAATTAAGGGGATTTTCTGCCTTTTTGCCCCCAAACAAGGAAATTTCTGCAATTTTATCCCAAAATAAAAGGAATTTCTGCCTTTATGCCCTCAAATAACGGGAATTTCTGCTTTTTTGCCCTGAAATATGTGAAATGTCTGCAATTTTACCCCAAAATAAGGTGAATTTCTACCTTTTTGCCCCAAATAAATGGGAATTTCTGCCTTTTTGCCCCAAAATATGAAAAATTTTTGCTTTTTTTCTCTGAAATATGTGAAATTCTGCAATTTTCCCTTAAAATAAAAGAAATTTCTGCAATTTTTCCCCATAATAAAGGAATTTTTTGCAATTTTGCCCCAAAATAAAGGGAATTTCTGTTTTTTGTCCCCAAATAAAGGAAATTTCTGAAATTTTGCCCTAAAATAAGGCGAATTTCTGCCTTTTGCCCCAAAATAATGAAAATTTCTGCCTTTTTGCCCCAAAACAAAGAAAATTACTGCATGTTATACGCCAAAATTAGGTAAATTACTGCAATTTTGCTCCAAAATACAAGGATTATCTTCCTTTTTCGCAGAAAATAAGGGTAATTTCTGCCATTTTGCCGCGAAATAAGTGAAATTTCTGCAGTTTTACCCCAAAATAAGGGGAATTTCTGCCTTTTGCCCCAAAATTAGGGGAATTTCTGCAATTTTGCTCCAAATACGGGGAATTTCTGCCTTTTTGCCCGAAAATAAAAGGAATGTATACCTTTTTGCCATAAAAAGGGAAATTTCTTCATTTTTAACCCAAAATAAGGGAATTTTCTGCCTTTTTGACTCAAAATAAGTGCAATTTCTGACTTTTTTTTAAAAAATAAATGGAATATCTGTCTTTTTGCCCCATAAATAACGGGAATTTCTGACATTTTGCCCTGAAATAAGTTAAATTTCAAAAATTTTTCCCCAAAATAATTGAAATTTCTGCAGTTTTGCCCCAAAATAAGGGGAATTTCTGTATTTTTGCACCAAAATAACGGAAATTTCTGGCTTTTTACCTCAAAATAAGGATAATTTCTGCATTTTTTGCCACAAATTATAAGGAATTTCTGCCTTTTTGCCCTAAAATATAAAAAATTTCTAATTTTTTTTCCTGAAATAAGTGAAATTTCTGCAAATTTGGCCCAAAAAAATTGAAATTTCTGCAATTTTGTCCCAAAATAAGAGAATTTTGTGGAATTTTGCCCCAAAATAAGTAGAATTTCTGAGTTTAGCCGCAAAATAAGGAAAATTTCTGTCTTTTTGCCCCAACATATAAAAAATTTCTGCCTTTTTGCCCCACAATTAAGGAAATTTCTGCAATTTTGCTCCAAAATAGGGGGAATTTTTGCTTTTTTGCCCGAAAATAAGGGGAATGTTTACCTTTTGCCACAAAGAAGAGAAATTTCTTCATTTTTGACCCAAAATAAGAGGAATTTTTTCCTTTTTACGTCAAAATAAGTGAAATTTCTGCCTTTATACTCAAAAATATTCGGAATTTCTGTATTTTTGCCCCAAAATAAAAGGAATTTTTGAATTTTGCCCTGAAATAAATGAAATTTCTCCAATTTTGCCTCAAAATAAGGGAAATTACTGCTTTTTTGCCACAAAATTAGGGAATTTTTTGTCTTTTTGCCCCAAAATAAAAGGAATTTCAGCCTTTTTACCTAATAATAAGGGGAATCTCTTCTTTTTGCCCTAAAATATGGGGAATTTCTGTATTTTTGCCTCAAAATAAAAAAATTTTCTGCAGTTTTGTACCAAAATAAAAGTAATTTCTGCCTTTTTGCCCCAAAATAAGAGAAATTTCTGCGTTTTTTTCCTAAAATAAGTGAAATTTCTGTAATTTTGCCACAAAATAAGGGAGATTTCTGCAATTTTGCCCCAAAATAAAGGAAATTTCTGGAATTTTGCCTCAAAATAAGGGGAATTTCTGAATTTTGCCCTGAAATAAGGAGAATTTCTGTCTTTTTGCCCCAAAATAATGTGAATTTCTGCATTTTCCCTCAAAATTAAGGGAATATGTGCAAATTTGCTTCAAAATACCGGGAATTTTTGCCTTATTGCACCAAAATAAAAGGAATTTCTGCATTTTTGCACCAATATAAGGGGAATTTCTGAAATTTTGCTCCAAAATACGGGGAATTTTTGCCTTATTGCCCGAAATAAAGTGGAATTTCTGCCTTTTTGCTCTGAAATATTTGAAATTTCCAACAATTTTACCCCAAAATAAGGGGAATTTCTATTTTTGGCCCCAAATAAGGGAAATTTTTGCAATTTTGCCCTAAAATAAGGGGAATTTCTGCCTTTTGCCCCAAAATAAGGAGAATTTCTGCCTTTTTGCCCCAAAACAAAGAAAATTACTGCATGTTTTACGCCAAAATTACGTGAATTTTTGCAATTTTGCTCCAAAATACGGGGATTTTCTGCCTTTTTGCCCGAAAATAAAGGGAATGTATACCTTTTTGCCATAAAAAGGGAAATTTCTTCATTTTTACCCCAAAATAAGGGGATTTTCCGCCTTTTTGACTCAAAATAAGTGCAATTTCTGACTTGTTTCCAAAAATAAATGGAATTTCTGTCTTTTTGCCCCAAAATAAGGGTAATTTCCGATTTTTTGCCCTAAAATAAGTTAAATTTCAAGAATTTTTCCCCAAAATAATTGAAATTTCTGCAGTTTTGCACAAAAATAAGGGGAATTTCTGTATTTTTGCCCCAAAATAAGGGAAATTTCTGCCTTTTTACCTCAAAATAATGGGAATTTCTGCATTTTTTGCCACAAAATATAAGGAATTTCTGCCTTTTTGCCCCAAAATAAGAAAAATTTCTGCCTTTTTTCCCTGAAATAAGTGAAATTTCTGCAATTTTAGCCCAAAAAAATTGAAATTTCTTCAATTTTGTCCCAAAATAAGAGAAATTTCTGGAATTATGCCCCAAAATAAGTGGAATTTCTGAGTTTTGCCCCAAAATAAAAAGAATTTCTGTCTTTTTGCCCCAACATATAAGGAATTTCTGCCTTTTAGCCCCACAATTAGGGGAATTTCTGCAATTTTGCTCCAAAATACGGGGAATTTCTGCTTTTTTGCCCAAAAATAAGGGGAATGTTTACCTTTTGCCACAAAAAAAGGAAATTTCTTCATTTATGCCCCAAAATAAGAGGAATTTCTGCCTTCTTACGTCAAAATAAGTGACATTTCTGCCTTTTTACTCAAAAATATACGGAATTTCTGTATTTTTGCCTTTAAATAAAAGGAATTTTTGAATTATGCCCTGAAATAAATGAAATTTCTCCAATTTTGCCTCAAAATAAGGGAAATTTCTGCTTTTTTGCCACAAAATAATGGGAATTTCTGTCTTTTTGCCCCAAAATAAAAGGAATTTCAGCCTTTTTACCTAATAATAATGGGAATCTCTCCTTTTTGCCCTAAAATATAGGGAATTTGTGTATTTTTGCCCCAAAATAAAAAAATTTTCTGCAATTTTGTACCAAAATAAAAGTAATTTCTGCCTTTTTGCCCCAAAATAAGAGAAATTTCTGCGTTTTTCCCTGAAATAAGTGAAATTTCTGTAATTTTGCCCCTAAATTAGAGAGATTTCTGCAATTTTGACCCAAAATAAAAAAAATTTCTGTAATTTTGCCCCAAAATAAGGGGAATTTCTGACTTTTTGCCCTGAAATAAGGAGAATTTCTGTCTTTTTGCCCCAAAATAATGTGAATTTCTAAATTTTTCCCTCAAAATTAGAAGAATATGTGCAATTTTGCTTCAAAATACGGGGAATTTTTGCTTTATTGTACCAAAATAAAAGGAATTTCTGCATTTTTGCACCAATATAAGGGGAATTTCTCAAAATTTTCTCCAAAATAAGGGGAATTTTTGCCTTATTTCCCGAAATAAAGTGAAATTTCTGCCTTTTTGCTCTGAAATATTTGAAATTTCCGCAATTTTACCCCAAAATAAGGGGAATTTCTGTTTTTGGCCCCAAAATTAGGAGAATTTCTGCTTTTTGCCCCAAATTAAGGCAAATTTCTGACTTTTTGCCCTGAAATAAGTGAAATTTCTGCAATTTTGCCCCAAAATAATGGGAATTTCTGCCTTTTTGCCAAAATAAGGGGAATTTCAGCATTTTACCTTCAAATAAGGGGAATTTCTGCCTTTTGGCCACAAAATATGGGGAATTTCTGCCTTATTGCCCCCAAATAAGGAAAAGTTTTGCTTTTCTGCCACAATTAATGGGAATTTCTGCCTTTTTGCCACAAAGTAAAGGGAATTTCTGCCTTTTTGCCCCAAAATAACGGGAATTTCAGCCTTTTTACCCCAAAATAAGGGGAATTTCTGCCTTTTGCCCAAAATATGGGGAATTTCTGACTTTTTGTTCCAAAATAAGGAAAATTTCTTCAATTTTGTACCAAAATAAAAGAAATTTCTGCTTTTTGCCCCAAAATAAAAGTAATTTCTGACTTTTTGCCCTGAAATAAATGAAATTTCTGCAATTTTGCTCGAAAATAAGGGAAATTTGTGCCTTTTTGCCCCAAAATGAGGGGAATTTCTGCCTTTTAACCCTAAAATATGGGGAATTTCAGCATTTTACATCAAAATAAGGAGAATTTCAGCCTTTTTGCACCAAAATATAGGGAATTTCTGCATTTTTGCCACAAAATAAGAAAAATTTCTGCAATTCTGTACAAAAATAAAAGAAATTTTTAAAATTTTGCCCCAAAATAAGGGAAATTTCTGATTTTTGCCCCGAAATAAGGAGAATTTCTGTATGTTTGCCCCCCAAAAAAAGAAATTTCTGCCTTTTTGCCCCAAAATTAGGGGAGTTTCTGCAATTTTGCTTCAAAATACAGGGAATTTCTGCCTCTTTTCCCGAAAATAAGGGAACTTCTGCCGATTTGCCCCAAATAAAGGGAATTTCTGCATTTTTGCCATAATATTTAGGGAATTTCTGCAAATTTGCTTTAAAATACGGGGAATTGTTGCCTTTTTGCCCAAAATTAAGGGGATTTTCTGCCTTTTTGCCCCCAAACAAGGGAAATTTCTGCAATTTTATCCCAAAATAAAAGGAATTTTTGCCTTTATGCCCTCAAATAACGGAAATTTCTGCGTTTTTGCCCTGAAATATATGAAATGTCTGCAATTTTACCCCAAAATTAGGTGAATTTCTACCTTTTGCCCCAAAATAATGGGAATTTCTGGCTTTTTGCCCCAAAATATGAAAAATTTTTGCTTTTTTTTCTGAAATATGTGAAATTTCTGCAATTTTGCCTTAAAATAAAAGAAATTTCTGCAATTTTTCCCCATAATAAAAGAATTTTTTGCAATTTTGCCCCAAAATAAAGGAAATTTCTGTTTTTTGTCCCCAAATAAGGGAAATTTCTGAAATTTTGCCCTAAAATAAGGCAAATTTCTGCCTTTTGCCCCAAAATAAAGAGAATTTCTGCCTTTTTGCCCCAAAACAAAGAAAATTACTGCATGTTTTACGCCAAAATTAGGTGAATTTCTGCAATTTTGCTCGAAAATATGGGGATTTTCTGCCTTTTTCGCAGAAAATAAGAGGAATTTCTGCCATTTTGCCACGATATAAGTGAAATTTCTGCAGTTTTACCCCAAAATAAGGGGAATTTCTGCCTTTTTGCCCCAAAATTAGGGGAATTTCTGCAATTTTGCTCCAAAATACGAGGAATTTCTGCCTTTTTGCCCGAAAATAAAGGGAATGTATACCTTTTTGCCATAAAAAGGGAAATTTCTTCGTTTTTAGCCCAAAATAAGGGGATTTTTTGTCTTTTTGATTCAAAATAAGTGCAATTTCTGACTTTTTTCCAAAAATAAATGGAATTTCTGTCTTTTTGCCCCAAAATAAGGGAAATTTCCGACTTTTTGCCCTGAAATAAGTTAAATTTCAAAAATTTTTCTCCAAAATAATTGAAATTTCTGCAGTTTTGCCCCAAAATAAGGGAAATTTCTGTATTTTTGCCCCCAAATAATGGAAATTTCTGCCTTTTTACCTAAAAATAAGGGGAATTTCTGCATTTTTTGCCACAAAATATAAGAAATTTCTGCCTTTTTGCCCCAAAATAAGAAAAATTTCTGCCTTTTTTCCCTGAAATAAGTCAAATTTCTGCAATTTTGACCCAAAAAAATTGAAATTTCTGCAATTTTGTCCTAAAATAAGACAAATTTCTGGAATTTTGCCCCAAAATAAGTGGAATTTCTGAGTTTTGCCCCAAAATAAGGAGAATTTCTGTCTTTTTGCCCCAACATATAGGGAATTTCTGCCTTTTTGCCCCACAATTAGGGGAATTTCTGCAATTTTGCTCCAAAATACGGGGAATTTCTGCTTTTTTGCCCGAAAATAAGGGGAATGTTTACCTTTTGCCACAAAAAGGGAAATTTCTTCATTTTTGCCCCAAAATAAGAGGAATTTCTGCCTTTTTACGTCAAAATAAGTGAAATTTCTGCCTTTTTATTCAAAAATATACGGAATTTCTGTATTTTTGCCCCAAAATAAACACAATTTTTGAATTTTGCCCTGAAATAAGTGAAATTTCTCCAATTTTGCTTCAAAATAAGGGAAATTTCTGCTTTTTTGCCACAAAATAAGGGGAATTTCTGTCTTTTTGCCGCAAAATAAAAGGAATTTCAGACTTTTTACCTAATAATAAGGGGAATCTCTTCTTTTTGCCCTAAAATATGGGGAATTTCTGTATTTTTGCCCCAAAATAAAAAAAAATTCTGCAATTTTGTACCAAAAGAAAAGTAATTTCTGCATTTTTGCCCCAAAATAAGAGAAATTTCTGCGTTTTTTCCCTGAAATAAGTGAAATTTCTGTAATTTTGCCCCAAAATTAGGGAGATTTCTGCAATTTTGCCCCCAAATAAAGGAAATTTCTGGAATTTTGCCCCAAAGTAAGGGGAATTTCTGACTTTTTGCCCTGAAATAAGGAGAATTTCTGTCTTTTTGCCCCAAAATAATGTGAATTTCTAAATTTTCCCTCAAAATTAGGGGAATATGTGAAATTTTGCTTCAAAATACGGGGAATTTTTGCCTTATTGCACCAAAATAAAAGGAATTTCTGCATTTTTGCACCAATATAAGGGGAATTTCTGAAATTTTGCTCCAAAATACAGGGAATTTTTGCCTTATTGCCCGAAATAACGTGGAATTTCTGCCTTTTTGCCCTGAAATATTTGAAATTTCCGCAATTTTACCCCAAAATAAAAGGAATTTCTGCTTTTTTGCCCCAAAATTAGGGGAATTTCTGCAATTTTGCTCCAAAATACGGGGTATTTCTGCCTTTTTGCCCGAAAATAAAAGGAATGTATAACTTTTTGCCATAAAAAGGGAAATTTCTTCATTTTTACCCCAAAATAAGGGGATTTTCTGCCTTTTTGACTCAAAATAAGTGCAATTTCTGACTTTTTTCCAAAAATAAATGGAATTTTTGTCTTTTTGCCCCGAAATAAGGGGAATTTCCGACTTTTTGCCCTGAAATAAGTTAAATTTCAAAAATTTTTCCCCAAAATAATTGAAATTTCTGCAGTTTTGCCCCAAAATAAGGGGAATTTCTGTATTTTTGCCCCAAAATAAGGGAAATTTCTGCCTTTTTACCTCAAAATAAGGGGAATTTCTGCATTTTTGCCACCAAATATAAGGAATTTTTGCATTTTGCCCCAAAATAAGAAAAATTTCTGCATTTTTTCCCTGAAATAAGTGAAATTTCTGCAATTTTGGCCCAAAAAAATTGAAATTTCAGCAATTTTGTCCCAAAATAAAAGAAATTTCTAGAAATTTGCCCCAAAATAATTGGAATTTCTTAGTTTTGCCCCAAAATAAAAAGAATTTCTGTCTTTTTGCACCAACATATAGGGAATTTCTGCCTTTTTGCCCCAAAATTAGGGGAGTTTTTGCAATTTTGCTTCAAAATACAGGGAATTTCTGCCTCTTTTCCCGAAAATAAGGGGAACTTCTGCCGATTTGCCCCAAATAAAGGGAATTTCTGCACATTTGCCCCAATATTTGGGGAATTTCTGCAATTTTGCTTTAAAATACGGGGAATTTCTGCCTTTTTGCCAAAAATTAAGGGGATTTTCTGACTTTTTGCCCCCAAACAAGGGAAATTTCTGCAGTTTTATCCCAAAATAAAAGGAATTTCTGCCTTTATGCCCTCAAATAATGGGAATTTCTGCCTTTTGCCCTGAAATATGTGAAATTTCTGCAATTTTACCCCAAAATAAGGTGAATTTCTAACTTTTTGCCCCCAAATAATGGGAATTTCTGCCTTTTTGCCCCAAAATATGAAAAATTTTTGCTTTTTTTCTCTGAAATATGTGAAATTTCTGCAATTTTGCCTTAAAATTAAAGAAATTTCTGCAATTTTTCCCCATAATAAAGGAATTTTTTGCAATTTTGCCCCAAAATAAGGGGAATTTCTGTTTTTTGTCCCCAAATAAGGGAAATTTCTGCAATTTTGCCCTAAAATAAGGGTAATTTCTGCGTTTTGCCCCAAAATAAGGAGAATTTCTGCCATTTTGCCCCAAAACAAAGAAAATTACTGCATGTTTTACGCCAAAATTAGGTGAATTTCTGCAATTTTGCTCCAAAATACAGGGATTTTCTGCCTTTTTCACAGAAAATAAAGAGAATTTCTGCCATTTTGCCGCGAAATAAGTGAAATTTCTGCAGTTTTACCCCAAAATAAGGAAAATTTCTGCCTTTTTGCCCCAAAATTAGGGGGATTTTTGCAATTTTGCTCCAAAATACGGGGAATTTCCGCCTTTTTTCCCAAAAATAAAGGAAATGTATACCCTTTTGCCATAAAAAGGGAAATTTCTTCATTTTTAGCCCAAAATAAGGGGATTTTCCGTCTTTTTGACCCAAAATAAGTGGAATTTCTGACTTTTTTCCAAAAATAAATGGAATTTCTGTCTTTTTGCCCCAAAATAAGGGGAATTTCTGAATTTTGCCCTGAAATAAGTTAAATTTCAAAAATTTTTCCCCAAAATAATTGAAATTTCTGCAGTTTTGCCCCAAAATAAGGGGAATTATTGTATTTTTGCTCCAAAATAAGGGAAATTTCTGCCTTTTTACCTCAAAATAAGGGGAATTTCTACATTTTTGCCACAAAATATAAGGAATTTTTGCATTTTTGCCCCAAAATGAGAAAAATTTCTGCCTTTTTTCCCTGAAATAAGTGAAATTTCTGCAATTTTGGCCCAAAAAATTGAAATTTCTGCAATTTTGTCCAAAATAAGAAAAATTTCTGGAATTTTGCCCCAAAATAAGTGGAATTTCTGAGTATTGCCCCAAAATAAGGAGAATTTCTCTCTTTTTGCGATAACATATAGGGAATTTCTGTCTTTTTGCCCCACAATTAAGGGAATATGTGCAAATTTGCTTCAAAATACCGGGAATTTTTTCCTTATTGCACCAAAATAAAAGGAATTTCTGCATTTTTGCACCAATATAAGGGGAATTTCTGAAATTTTGCTCCAAAATACGGGGAATTTTTGCCTTATTGCCCGAAATAAAGTGGAATTTCTGCCTTTTTGCCCTAAAATATTTGAAATTTCCAACAATTTTACCCCAAAATAAGGGGAATTTCTGTTTTTGGCCCCAAATAAGGGAAATTTTTGCAATTTTGCCCTAAAATAAGGGGAATTTCTGCCTTTTGCCCCAAAATAAGGAGAATTTCTGCCTTTTTGCCCAAAAACAAAGAAAATTACTGCATGTTTTACGCCAAAATTACGTGAATTTTTGCAATTTTGCTCCAAAATACGGGGATTTTCTGCCTTTTTGCCTGAAAATAAAGGGAATGTATACCTTTTTGCCATAAAAAGGGAAATTTCTTCATTTTTACCCCAAAATAAGGGGATTTTCCGCCTTTTTGACTCAAAATAAGTGCAATTTCTGACTTTTTTCCAAAAATAAATGGAATTTCTGTTTTTTTGCCCCAAAATAAGGGGAATTTCCAATTTTTTGCCCTAAAATAAGTTAAATTTCAAGAATTTTTCCCCAAAATAATTGAAATTTCTGCAGTTTTGCGCAAAAATAAGGGGAATTTCTGTATTTTTGCCCCAAAATAAGGGAAATTTCTGCCTTTTTACCTCAAAATAAGGGGAATTTCTGCATTTTTTGCCACAAAATATAAGGAATTTCTGCCTTTTTGCCCCAAAATAAGAAAAATTTCTGCCTCTTTTCCCTGAAATAAGTGAAATTTCTGCAATTTTAGCCCAAAAAAATTGAAATTTCTGCAATTTTGTCCCAAAATAAGAGAAATTTCTGGAATTATGCCCCAAAATAAGTGGAATTTCTGAGTTTTGCCCCAAAATAAAAAGAATTTCTGTCTTTTTGCCCCAACATATAAGGAATTTCTGCCTTTTAGCCCCACAATTAGGGGAATTTCTGCAATTTTGCTCCAAAATACGGGGAATTTCTGCTTTTTTGCCCAAAAATAAGGGGAATGTTTACCTTTTGCCACAAAAAAGGGAAATTTCTTCATTTTTGCCCCAAAATAAGAGGAATTTCTGCCTTCTTACGTCAAAATAAGTGACATTTCTGCCTTTTTACTCAAAAATATACGGAATTTCTGTATTTTTGCCTTAAAATAAAAGGAATTTTTGAATTATGCCCTGAAATAAATGAAATTTCTCCAATTTGCCTCAAAATAAGGGAAATTTCTGCTTTTTTGCCACAAAATAATGGGAATTTCTGTCTTTTTGCCCCAAAATAAAAGGAATATCAGCCTTTTTACCTAATAATAAGGGGAATCTCTCCTTTTTGCCCTAAAATATAGGGAATTTGTGTATTTTTGCCCCAAAATAAAAAAATTTTCTGCAATTTTGTACCAAAATAAAAGTAATTTCTGCCTTTTTGCCCCAAAATAAGAGAAATTTCTGCGTTTTTTTTCTGAAATAAGTGAAATTTCTGTAATTTTGCCCCAAAATTAGGGAGATTTCTGCAATTTTGACCCAAAATAATAAAAATTTCTGGAATTTTGCCCCAAAATAAGGGGAATTTCTGACTTTTTCCCTGAAATAAGGAGAATTTCTGTCTTTTTGCCCCAAAATAATGTGAATTTCTGCATTTTCCCTCAAAATTAGAAGAATATGTGCATTTTGCTTCAAAATACAGGGAATTTTTACCTTATTGCACCAAAATAAAATGAATTTCTGCATTTTTGCACCAATAAAAGGGGAATTTCTCAAATTTTGCTCCAAAATACGGTTAATTTTTGCCTTATTTCCGAAAATAAAGTGAAATTTCTGCCTTTTTGCTCTGAAATATTTGAAATTTCCGCAATTTTACCCCAAAATAAGGGGAATTTCTTTTTTTGGCTCCAAAATTAGGAGAATTTCTGCTTTTTGCCCCAAATTAAGGCAAATTTCTGACTTTTTGCCCTGAAATAAGTGAAATTTCTGCAATTTTGCCCCAAAATAATGGGAATTTCTGCCTTTTTGACAAAATAAGGGGAATTTCAGCATTTTACCTTCAAATAAGGGGAATTTCTGCCTTTTTGCCACAAAACATGGGGAATTTCTGCCTTATTGCCCCCAAATAAGGAAAAGTTTTGCTTTTCTGCCACAATTAATGGGAATTTCTGCCTTTTTGCCACAAAGTAAAGGGAATTTCTGCCTTTTTGCCCCAAAATAACGGGAATTTCAGCCTTTTTACCCCAAAATAAGGGGAATTTCTGCCTTTTGCCCAAAATATGGGGAATTTCTGACTTTTTGTTCCAAAATAAGGAAAATTTCTTCAATTTTGTACCAAAATAAAAGAAATTTCTGCTTTTTGCCCCAAAATAAAAGTAATTTCTGACTTTTTGCCCTGAAATAAATGAAATTTCTGCAATTTTGCTCGAAAATAAGGGAAATTTGTGCCTTTTTGCCCCAAAATGAGGGGAATTTCTGCCTTTTAACCCTAAAATATGGGGAATTTCAACATTTTACATCAAAATAAGGAGAATTTCAGCCTTTTTGCACCAAAATATAGGGAATTTCTGCATTTTTGCCACAAAATAAGAAAAATTTCTGCAATTCTGTACCAAAATAAAAGAAATTTTTAAAATTTTGCCCCAAAATAAGGGAAATTTCTGATTTTTGCCCCGAAATAAGGAGAATTTCTGTATGTTTGCCCCCCCAAAAAAAGAAATTTCTGCCTTTTTGCCCCAAAATTAGGGGAGTTTCTGCAATTTTGCTTCAAAATACAGGGAATTTCTGCCTCTTTTCCCGAAAATAAGGGGAACTTCTGCCGATTTGCCCCAAATAAAGGGAATTTCTGCATGTTTGCCCTAATATTTAGGGAATTTCTGCAATTTTGCTTTAAAATACGGGGAATTGTTGCCTTTTTGCCCAAAATTAAGGGGATTTTCTGCCTTTTTGCCCCCAAACAAAGGAAATTTCTGCAATTTTATCCCAAAATAAAAGGAATTTCTGCCTTTATGCCCTCAAATAATGGAAATTTCTGCCTTTTTGCCCTGAAATATGTGAAATGTCTGCAATTTTACCCCAAAATTAGGTGAATTTCTAACTTTTGCCCCAAAATAATAGGAATTTCTGGCTTTTTGCCCCAAAATATGAAAAATTTTTGCTTTTTTTCTCTGAAATATGTGAAATTTCTGCAATTTTGCCTTAAAATAAAAGAAATTTCTGCAATTTTTCCCCATAATAAAGAAATTTTTTGCAATTTTGCCCCAAAAAAAAGGGAATTTCTGTTTTTTGTCCCCAAATAAGGGAAATTTCTGAAATTTTGCCCTAAAATAAGGCGAATTTCTGCCTTTTGCCCCAAAATAAGGAGAATTTCTGCCTTTTTGCCCCAAAACAAAGAAAATTACTGCATGTTTTACGCCAAAATTAGGTGAATTTCTGTAATTTTGCTCCAAAACATGGGAATTTTCTGCCTTTTTCGCAGAAAATAAGGGGAATTTCTGCCATTTTGCCGCGATATAAGTGAAATTTCTGCAGTTTTACCCCAAAGTAAGGGGAATTTCTGCCTTTTTGCCCCAAAATTAGGGGAATTTCTGCAATTTTGTTCCAAAATACGAGGAATTTCTGCCTTTTTGCCCGAAAATAAAGGGAATGTATACCTTTTTGCCATAAAAAGGGAAATTTCTTCATTTTTACCCCAAAATAATGGGATTTTCCGCCTTTTTGATTCAAAATAAGTGCAATTTCTGACTTTTTTCCAAAAATAAATGGAATTTCTGTCTTTTTGCCCCAAAATAAGGGAAATTTCCGACTTTTTGCCCTGAAATAAGTTAAATTTCAAAATTTTTTCCCCAAAATAATTGAAATTTCTTCAGTTTTGCCCCAAAATAAGGGAAATTTCTGTATTTTTGCCCCCAAATAATGGAAATTTCTGCCTTTTTACCTAAAAATAAGGGGAATTTCTGCATTTTTTTGCCACAAAATATAAGAAATTTCTGCCTTTTGGCCCAAAATAAGAAAAATTTCTGCCTTTTTTTTCTGAAATAAGTCAAATTTCTGCAATTTTGGCCCAAAAAAATTGAAATTTCTGCAATTTTGTCCTAAAATAAGACAAATTTCTGGAATTTTTCCCCAAAATAAGTGGAATTTCTGAGTTTTGCCCCAAAATAAGGAGAATTTCTGTCTTTTTGCCCCAACATATAGGGAATTTCTGCCTTTTTGCCCCACAATTAGGAGAATTTCTGCAATTTTGCTCCAAAATACGGGGAATTTCTGCTTTTTTGCCCGAAAATAAGGGGAATGTTTACCTTTTGCCACAAAAAAGGGAAATTTCTTCATTTTTGCCCCAAAATAAGAGGAATTTCTGCCTTTTTACGTCAAAATAAGTGAAATTTCTGCCTTTTTACTCAAAAATATACGGAATTTCTTTATTTTTGCCCCCAAATAAACACAATTTTTGAATTTTGCCCTGAAATAAGTGAAATTTCTCCAATTTTGCCACAAAATAAGGGAAATTTCTGCTTTTTTGCCACAAAATAAGGGGAATTTCTGTCTTTTTGCCGCAAAATAAAAGGAATTTCAGACTTTTTACCTAATAATAAGGGGAATCTCTTCTTTTTGCCCTAAAATTTGGGGAATTTCTGTATTTTTGCCCCAAAATAAAAAAATTTTCTGCAATTTTGTACCAAAATAAAAGTAATTTCTGCCTTTTTGCCCCAAAATAAGAGAAATTTCTGCGTTTTTTTCCCTGAAATAAGTGAAATTTCTGTAATTTTGCCCCAAAATTAGGGAGATTTCTGCAATTTTGCCCCCAAATAAGGGGAATTTCTGTATTTTTGCCCCAAAATAAAGGAAATTTCTGCTTTTTTACCTCAAAATAAGGGGAATTTCTGCATTTTTTCCAAAAAATATAAGGAATTTCTGCATTTCGCCCCAAAATAAGAAAAATTTCTGCATTTTTTCCCTGAAATAAGTGAAATTTCTGCAATTTTGGCCCAAAAAAATTGAAATTTCAGCATTTTTGTTTCAAAATAAAAGAAATTTCTAGAAATTTGCCCCAAAATAAGTGGAATTTCTTAGTTTTGCCCCAAAATAAGGAGAATTTCTGTCTTTTTGCACCAACATATAGGGAATTTCTGCCTTTTTGCCCCAAAATTAGGGGAGTTACTGCAATTTTGCTTCAAAATACAGGGAATTTCTGCCTCTTTTCCCGAAAATAAGGGGAACTTCTGCCGATTTGCCCCAAATAAAGGAAATTTCTGCATTTTTGCCCCAATATTTGAGGAATTTCTGCAATGTTGCTTTAAAATACGGGGAATTTCTGCCTTTTTGCCCAAAATTAAGGGGATTTTCTGCATTTTTGCCCCCAAACAAGGGAAATTTCTGCAATTTTATCCCAAAATAAAAGGAATTTCTGCCTTTATGCCCTCAAATAACGGGCAATTCTGCCTTTTTGCCCTGAAATATGTGAAATGTCTGCAATTTTACCCCAAAATAAGGTAAATTTCTACCTTTTTGCCCCAAAATAATGGGAATTTCTGCCTTTTTGCTCCAAAATATGAAAATTTTTTGCTTTTTTTCTTTGAAATATGTGAAATTTCTGAAATTTTGCCTTAAAATAAAAGAAATTTCTGCAATTTTTTTCCATAATGAAGGAATTTTTTGCAATTTTGCCCCAAAATAAAGGGAATTTCTGTTTTTTGTCCCCAAATAAGGGAAATTTCTGCAATTTTGCCCTAAAATAAGGGTAATTTCTACCTTTTGCCCCAAAATAAGGAGTATTTCTGCCTTTTTGCCCCAAAACAAAGAAAATTACTGCATGTTTTACCCCAAAATTAGGTGAATTTCTGCAATTTTGCTCCAAAATACAGGGATTTTCTGCTTTTTTCGCAGAAAATAAGGGGAATTTCTGCCATTTTGCCGCGAAGTAAGTGAAATTTCTGCAGTTTTACCCCAAAATAAGGGGAATTTCTGACTTTTTGCCCCAAAATTAAGGGAATTTCTTCAATTTTGCTCCAAAATACGGAGAATTTCTGCCTTTTCGCCTGAAAATAAAGGGAATATATACCTTTTTGCCATAAAAAGGAAAATTTCTTCATTTTTACCCCAAAATAAGGGGATTTTTCGCCTTTTTGACACAAAATAAGTGCAATTTCTGACTTTTTTCCAAAAATAAATGGAATTTCTGTCTTTTTGCCCCCAAATAAGGGGAATTTCCTACTTTTTGCCCTGAAATAAGTTAAATTTCAAAAATTTTACCCCAAAATAATTGAAATTTCTGCAACTTTGCCCCAAAATAAGGGGAATTTCTGTATTTTTGCCCCAAAATAAGGGAAATTTCTGCCTTTTTGCCTCCAAATAAGAGGAATTTTAGCCTTTTTACCTCAAAATAAAGGGAATTTCTGCATTTTTGCCACAAAATATTAAGAATTTCTGCATTTTTGCTTCAAAATAAGGAAAATTTCTGCCTTTCTTTTCTGAAATAAGTGAAATTTCTGCAATTTTGCCCCAAAATAAGTGAAATTTCTGCAATTTTGTCCCAAAATAAGGGATATTTCTGGAATTTTGCTTCAAAATAAGTGGAATTTCTGAGTTTTGCCCTAAAATAAGGAGAATTTCTGTCTTTTTGCCCCAACGTATAGGAAATTTCTGCCTTTTTGCCCCACAATTAGAGGAATTTCTGCAATTTTGCTCCAAAATACAGGAAATTTCTGTTTTTTTTTTTTGAAAATAACGGGAATGTATACCTATTGCCATAAAAAAGGGAAATTTCTTCATTTTTGCCCCAAAATAAGAGGAATTTCTTACTTTTTACCTCAAAAGTAAGTGAAATTTCTGCCTTTTTACCCAAAAATAAACGGAATTTCTGTCTTTTTGCCCCAAAATAAAAGGAATTTTTGAATTATGCCCTGAAATTAGTGAAATTTCTGCAATTTTGCCCTAAAATAAAAGAAATTTCTTCCTTTTTGCCACAAAAAAAGGAATTTCTGTCTTTTTGCCCCTAAATAAGGGAAATTTCAGCCTTTTTGCCTCCAAATAAGGGGAATTTCAGCCTTTTTACCTCAAAATAAAAGGAATTTCTGCATTTTTGCCACAAAATATTAGGAATTTCTTCATTTTCGCTCCAAAATAAAGAAAATTTCTGCCTTTTTTCCCTGAAATAAGTGAAATTTCTGCAATTTTGCCCCAAAATAAGTGAAATTTCTGCAATTTTGCCCCAACATAAGGAAAATTTCTGGAATTTTGCCCACAAAATAAGTGGAATTTCTGAGTTTTGCCCCAAAATAAGTAGAATTTCTGTCTTTTTGCCCCAACAAATAGGGAATTTCTGTCTTTTTGCCCCACAACTAGGGGAATTTCTGCAATTTTGCTCCAAAATACGAAGAATTTCTCCCTTTTTTCCTAAAAATAAGAGATACGTATACCTTTTGCCACAAAAAAGGGAAATTTCTTCATTTTTGCACTAAATAAGAAGAATTTCTGCCTTTTTACCTCAAAATAAGTGAAATTTCTGCCTTTTTACCCAAAAATAAACGGAATTTCTGTCTTTTTGCCCCAAAATAAAAGGAATTTTTGAATTATGCCCTGAAATTAGTGAAATTTCTGCAATTTTGCCCTAAAATAAAAGAAATTTCTTCCTTTTTGCCACAAAAAAAGGAATTTCTGTCTTTTTGCCCCTAAATAAGGGAAATTTCAGCCTTTTTGCCTCCAAATAAGGGGAATTTCAGCCTTTTTACCTCAAAATAAAAGGAATTTCTGCATTTTTGCCACAAAATATTAGGAATTTCTTCATTTTTGCTCCAAAATAAAGAAAATTTCTGCCTTTTTTCCCTGAAATAAGTGAAATTTCTGCAATTTTGCCCCAAAATAAGTGAAATTTCTGCAATTTTGCCCCAACATAAGGAAAATTTCTGGAATTTTGCCCCAAAATAAGTGGAATTTCTGAGTTTTGCCCCAAAATAAGTAGAATTTCTGTCTTTTTGCCCCAACAAATAGGGAATTTCTGTCTTTTTGCCCCACAACTAGGGGAATTTCTGCAATTTTGCTCCAAAATACGAAGAATTTCTCCCTTTTTTCCTAAAAATAAGAGATACGTATACCTTTTGCCACAAAAAAGGGAAATTTCTTCATTTTTGCACTAAATAAGAAGAATTTCTGCCTTTTTACCTCAAAATAAGTGAAATTTCTGCCTTTTTACCCAAAAATAAACGGAATTTCTGTCTTTTTGCCCCAAAATAAAAGGAATTTTTGAATTATGCACTGAAATTAGTGAAATTTCTGCAATTTTGCTCTAAAATAAAAGAAATTTCTGCCTTTGTGCCACAAAATAAGGGGAATTTCTGTCTTTTTGTCCCAAAACAAAGGAAATTTCTGCCTTTTTGCCCCCAAATAAAGGGAATTTCAGCTTTTTCCCTCAAAATAAAGTTAATTTCTGCATTTTTGCCACAAAATACTAGGAATTTCTGCCTTTTTGCTCCAAAATAAGAAAATTTCTGCCTTTTTTCCCTGAAATAAGTGAAATTTGTGCAATTTTGCCCCTAAATAAGGCGAAATTCTGTCTTTTTGCCCCAAAATAAGGGGAATTTCAGCCTTTTTACCTAATAATAAGGGGAATCTCTGCCTTTTTGCCCTAAAATATGGGGAATTTCTGTATTTTTGCCCCAAAATAAAGAAATTTTCTGCAATTTTGTACCAAAATAAAAGTAATTTCTGCCTTTTTGCCCCAAAATAAGAGAAATTTCTGCATTTTTTCCCTTAAATAAGTGAAATTTCTGTAATTTTGCCCCAAAATAAGGGAGATTTCTGTAATTTTGCCCCAAAATAATAAAAATTTCTGGAATTTTGCCCCAAAGTAAGGGGAATTTCTGAGTTTTTGCCCTGAAATAAGGAGAATCTCTATCTTTTTGCCCCAAAATATTGTTAATTTCTGCATTTTCCCTCTAAATTAGGGGAATATGTGCAATTTTGCTTCAAAATACGGAGAATTTCTGCGTTATTGCACCAAAATAAAGGAAATTTCTGCATTTTTGCAACAATATAAGGGGAATTTCTGAAATTTTGCTCTAATGTACGGGGAATTTTTGCCTTATTGCCCGAAATAAAGTAAAATTTCTGCCTTTTTGCCCTGAAATATTTGAAATTTCCGCAATTTTACCCCAAAATAATAGGAATTTCTGTTTTTGGCCCCAAAATTAGGAGAATTTCTGCTTTTTGCCCCAAATTAAGGCAAATTTCTGACTTTTTGCCATGAAATAAGTGAAATTTCTGCAATTTTGCCCCAAAATAAGGGGAATTTCTGCCTTTTTGCCAAAATAAGGGAAATTTCAGCATTTTACCTCCAAATAAGGGGAATTTCTGCCTTTTTGCCACAAAATATGGGGAATTTCTGCCTTATTGCACCCAAATAAAATTTTTGCTTCTCTGCCTCAATTAACGGGAATTTCTGCCTTTTTGCCACAAAGTAAAGGGAATTTCTGCCTTTTTCCCCCAAAATAACGGGAATTTCAGCCTTTTTACCCCAAAATAAGGGGAATTTCTGCCTTTTGGCCAAAATTTCAGGAATTTCTGATTTTTGTTCCAAAATAAGGAAATTTTCTTCAATTTTGTACCAAAATAAAAGAAATTTCTGCTTTTTGCCCCAAAATAAAAGTAATTTCTGACTTTTTGCCCTGAAATAAATGAAATTTCTGCAATTTTGCTCGAAAATAAGGGAAATTTGTGCCTTTTTGCAACAAAATGAGGGGAATTTCTGCCTTTTAACCCCAAAATATGAGGAATTTCAGCATTTTACCTTAAAATAAGGGGAATTTCAGCCTTTTTGCACCAAAATATGGGGAATTTCTGCCTTTTTGCCACAAAATAAGAAAAATTTCTGCAATTCTGTACCAAAATAAAAGAAATTTCTAAAATTTTGCCCCAAAATAAGGGAAATTTCTGATTTATGCTCCGAAATAAGGAGAATTTCTGTATTTTTGCCCCCAAAAAAGAGAATTTCTGCCTTTTTGCCCCAAAATGAGTGGAGTTTCTGCAATTTTGCTTCAAAATACAGGAAATTTCTGCCTCTTTTCCCGAAAATAAGGGGAACTTCTGCCGATTTGCCTCAAATAGAGGAAATTTCTGCATTTTTGCCCCAATATTTGGGGAATTTCTGCAATTTTGCTTTAAAATACGGGGAATTTCTGCCTTTTTGCCCAAAATTAAGGGGATTTTCTGCCTTTTTGCCCCCAAACAAGGTAAATTTCTGCAATTTTATCCCAAAATAAGGGGAATTTCTGCCTTTTTGCCCCCAAATAACAGGAATTTCTGCCTTTTTGCCCTAAAATATGTGAAACGTCTGCAATTTTACCCCAAAATTAGGTGAATTTATGCATTTTTGCCCCAAAATAATGGGAATTTCTGCATTTTTGCCCCAAAATAAGAAAAATTTTTGATTTTTTTCTCTGAAATAAGTGAAATTTCTGCAATTTTGCCTTAAAATAAAAGAAATTTCTACAATTTTTCCCCAAAATAATTGAAATTTCTGCAATTTTGCCCCAAAATAAGGGGAATTTCTGTATTTTTGCCAAAATATAAGGGAAATTTCTGCTTTTGCCCCCAAATAAGGTGAATTTCAGCCTTTTTAACTAAAAATAAGTTGTAATTTCTGCATTTTTGCCACAAAATTTTAGGAATTTCTGCATTTTTGCTCCAAAATGAGGAAAATTTCTGCCTTTCTTGGCTGAAATAAGTAAAATTTCTGCAATTTTGCCCCAAAATAAGTGAAATTTCTGCAATTTTGTCTTAAAATATAGGATATTTCTAGAATTTTGCCCCAAAATAAGTGGAATTTCTGAGTTTTGCCCCAAAATAAGGAGAATTTCTGTCTTTTTGCCACAACATATAGGGAATTTCTGCCTTTTTGCCCCACAATTAGGGGAATTTCTGCAATTTTGCTCCAAAATACGGGGAATTTCTGCTTTTTTGCCCGAAAATAAGGGGAATGTTTACCTTTTGCTACAAAAAAGGGAAATTTCTTCATTTTTGCCCCAAAATAGGAGGAATTTCTGCATTTTTACCTCAAAATAAGTGAAATTTCTGCCTTTTTACCTAAAAATATACGGAATTTCTGTATTTTTGCCCCAAAATAAAAGGAATTTTTGAATTTTACCCTGAAATAAGTGAAATTTCTCCAATTTTGCCCCAAAATAAGGGAAATTTCTGCCTTTTGCCACAAAATAAGAGGAATTTCTGACTTTTTGCCCCAAAATAAGGGGAATTTCAGCCTTTTTACCTAATAATAAGGGGAATCTCTGCCTTTTTGCCCTAAAATATGGGGAACTTCTGTATTTTTGCCTCTAAATAAAAAAAATTTTCTGCAATTTTGTACCAAAATAGAAGTAATTTCTGCCTTTTTGCCCCAAAATAAGAGAAATTTCTGCCTTTATTCCTGAAATAAGTGAAATTTCTGTAATTTTGCCCCAAAATTAGGGAGATTTCTGCAATTTTGCCCCAAAATAATGGACATTTCTGGAATTTTGCACCAAAATAAGGGGAATTTCTATATTTTTGCCCCAAAATAAGGGAAATTTCTGCCCTTTTGCCCCCAAATAATGGGATTTTCATCATTTTTAACTCAACATAATGGGAATTTCTGCATTTTTGCCACTAAATTCTAGGAATTTCTGCATTTTTGCTCCAAATTAAGGAAAATTTCTGCCTTTCTTCCCTGAAACAAGTGAAATTTCTGCAATTTTGCCCCAAAATAAGTGAAATTTCTGCAATTTTGCCCCAAAATAAAAGAAATTTCTGGAATTTTGCCCCAAAATAAGTGGAATTTCTGAGTTTTGCCCCTAAATAAGGAGAATTTCTGTCTTTTTGCCCCAACAAATAGGGAATTTCTGCTTTTTTGCCCCACAACTAAAGGAATTTCTGCAATTTTGCTCCAAAATACTGGTAATTTCTGCATTATTTCCTGAAAAGAAGGGGAATGTATACCTTTTGCAACAAAAAAGGGAAATTTCTTCATTTTTGCCCCAAAATAAGAGGATTGTTGCCTTTTTACCTCAAAATAACTGATATTTCTGCCTTTTTACCCCAAAATTAACGGAATTTCTGTCTTTTTGCCCCAAAATAAAAGGAATTTTTGAATTATGCCCTGAAATAAGTTAAATTTCTGCCTTTTTGCCACAAAATAAAAAGAATTTCTGCATTTTTGCCACAAAATATTAGGAATTTCTGCCTTTTTGCCCCAAAATAAGGAAAATTTCTGCCTTTTTTACCTGAAATAAGTGAAATTTCTGCAAGTTTGCCCCAAAATAATTGAAATTTCTGCAAATTTGTCCCAAAATAAGGGAAATTTCTGGAATTTTGTGCAAAAATATGTGGAATTTCTGAGTTTTGCCCCATAATAAAGAGAATTTCTGTCTTTTTGCCACAACATATAGGGAATTTCTGCCTTTTTGCCCCACAATTAGGGGAATTTCTGCAATTTTGCTCCAAAATTCGAGGAATTTCTGCTTTTTTGCCCGAAAATAAGGAAAATGTTTACCTTTTGCCACAAAAAAGGAAAATTCTTCATTTTTGCCCCAAAATAAGAGGAATTTCTGCCTTTTTACCTCAAAATAAGTGAAATTTCTGCCTTTTTACCCAAAAATATACGGAATTTCTGTATTTTTGCCCCAAAATAAAAGGAATTTATGAATTTTGCCCTGAAATAAGTGAAATTACTGCAATTTTGCCCCAAAATAAGGGAAATTTCTGCCTTTTTGCCACAAAATAAGGGAAATTTTTGTCTTTTTTTCCCAAAATAAGGGGAATTTCAGCCTTTTTACGTAATAATAAGGGGAATCTCTGCCTTTTTGCCCTAAAATATGGGGAATTTCTGTATTTTTGCCCCAAAATAAAGAAATTTTCTGCAATTCTTTACCAAAATAAAAGTAATTTCTGCCTTTTTGCCCCAAAATAAGAGAAATTTCTTTGTTTTTTCCCTGAAATAAGTTAAATTTCTGTAATTTTGCCCCAAAATAAGGGAGATTTCTGCAATTTTGCCCCAAAATAATGGACATTTCTAGAATTTTGCACCAAAATAAGGGGAATTTCTGACTTTTTGCCTTGAAATAAGGAGAATTTCTGTCTTTTTGCCCCAAAATAATGTGAATTTCTGCATTTTCCCTCAAAATTAGGGGAATATGTGCAATTTTGCTTCAAAATACAGGGAATTTCTATCTTATTGCACCAAATAAAGTGAATTTCTGCCTTTTTGCACAAATTAAAGGGGAATTTCTGAAATTTTGCTCCAAAATAT
This sequence comes from Micromys minutus, assembly GCF_963924665.1. Taxonomy (NCBI): domain Eukaryota; kingdom Metazoa; phylum Chordata; class Mammalia; order Rodentia; family Muridae; genus Micromys; species Micromys minutus. Next base: position 138,497 of record NW_027667506.1, read on the forward strand.
GGGGAATTTCTGCCTTATTGCCCGAAATAAAGTGGAATTTCTGCCTTTTTACCCTGAAATATATGAAATTTCCCTAATTTTACCTCAAAAGAAGGGCAATTTCTATTTGGTCCCAAAAATAGGAGAATTTCTGCTTTTGCCCCAAAATAAGGCAAATTTCTGACTTTTTGCCCTGAAATAAGTGAAATTTCTGCAATTTTGCCCCAAAATAAGGGGAATTACAGCATTTTACCTCCAAATAAGGGGAATTTCTGCCTTATTGCCGCCAAATAAGGAAAATTTTGCTTTTCTTCCCCAATTAACGGGAATTTCTGCCTTTTTGCCACAAAGTAAAGGGATTTCTGTCTTTTTGCCCCAAAATAACAGTAATTTCAGCCTTTTTACCTCAAAATAAGGGGAATTTCTGCCTTTTTCCAAAATATGGGGAATTTCTGACTTTTTGTTCCAAAATAAAGAAACTTTCTTCAATTTTGTACCAAAATAAACAAAATTTCTGCTTTTTGCCCCAATGTAAAAGTAATTTCTAACTTTTTGCCCTGAAATAAATGAAATTTCTGCAATTTTGCCCGAAAATAAAAGAAATTTGTGCTTTTTTGCCCCAAAATGTGGGGAATTTCTGCCTTTTAACTCCAAAATATGGGGTATTTTAGCATTTTACCAAAAAATAAGGGGAATTTCAGCCTTTTTGCACCAAAATATGGAGAATTTCTGACTTTTTGCCACAAAATAAAAAAAATTTCTGCAATTCTGTTCCAAAATAAAAGAAATTTCTAAAATTTTGCCGGAAAATAAAGAAAATTTCTGATTGTTGCCCCGAAATATGGAGAATTTCTGTATTTTTGCCCCAAAATAAAGGGAATTTCTGCATTTTTGCCCCAAAATTAGCGGAGTTTCTGCAATTTTGCTTCAAAATACAGGGAATTTCTGCCTTTTTTCCCGAAAATAAAGGGAACTTCTGCCGATTTGCTTCAAATAGAGGGAATTTCTGCATTTTTACCACAATATTAGGGGATTTTCTGCAATTTTGCTCCAAAATACAGGGAATTTCTGCCTTTTTGCCCGAAATTAAGGAGATTTTCTGCCTTTTTGCCCCCAATCAAGGGAAATTTCTGCAATTTTATCCCAAAATAAGGGGAATTTCTGCCTTTTTGCCACCAAATAACGGGAATTTCTGCCTTTTTGCCCTGAAATATGTGAAATGTCTGCAATTTTACCCCAAATAAGATAAATTTCTTCCTTTCTGCCCCAAAATAATGGGAATTTCTGCCTTTTTGCCGCAAAATAAGAAAAAATTTTGCATTTATTCTCTGAAAGAAGTGAAATTTCTGCAATTTTGCCTTAAAATAAAAGAAATTTCTGCAATTTTTCCCCATAATAAAGGAATTTTCTGCAATTTTGCCCCAAAATAAAGGGAATTTCTGTTTTTTGTCCCGAAACAAGGGAAATTTCTGCAATTTTGCCTTAAAATAAGGGGAATTTCTGCCTTTTTGCCCCAAAACAAAGAAAATTACTGCATGTTTTACCCCAAAATTAGGTAAATTTCTGCAATTTTTCTCCAAATTACGGGGATTTTCTCCTTTTTTCGCCGAAAATAAGGGGAATTTCTGCCATATTGCCGTGAAATAAGTAATATTTTTGCAGTTTTACTCCGAAATAAAAGGAATTTCTTCCTTTTTGCCCCAAAATTAGGGGAATTTCTGCAATTTTGCTCCTAAATATGGGGAATTTCTTCCTTTTTGCCCGAAAATAAAGGGAATGTATACCTTTTTGCCATAAAAAGGGAAATTTCTTCATTTTTACCCCAAAATAAGGGGATTTTCCGCCTTTTTGCCTCAATAAGTGCAATTTCTGACTTTTCCCAAAAAATAAACGGAATTTCTGTCTTTTTGCCCCAAAATAAGGGGAATTTCTGACTTTTTGCCCAGAAATAAGTTAAATTTCTAAAATTTTTCCCCATAATAAGGGAAATGTCTGATTTTGCCCCAAAATAAAAGGAATTTCTGCATTCTTGCCCCAAAATAAGGGGAATTTCGGCCTTTTTTCCTCAAAATAAGGGGAATTTCTGCCTTTTGTCCCAAAGTATGGGGAATTCTTCCTTTTTGTCCCAAAATAAGAAAAATTTCTGCAATTTTGTACCAAAATAAAAGAAATTTCTGCCTTTTTGCCCCAAAATAAGAAAAATTTCTGCCGTTTTTACCTGAAATAAGTGAAATTTCTGCAATTTTGCCCCAAAATAATTGAAATTTCTGCAAATTTGTCCCAAAATAAGGGAAATTTCTAGAATTTTGTCCAAAAATATGTGGAATTTCTGAGTTTTGCCCCAAAATAAAGAGAATTTCTGTCTTTTTGCCACAACATATAGGGAATTTCTGCCTTTTTGCCCCACAATTAGGGGAATTTCTGCAATTTTGCTCCAAAATTCGAGGAATTTCTGCTTTTTTGCCCGAAAATAAGGAAAATGTTTACCTTTTGCCACAAAAAAGGGAAATTCTTCATTTTTGCCCCAAAATAAGAGGAATTTCTGCCTTTTTACCTCAAAATAAGTGAAATTTCTGCCTTTTTACCCAAAAATATACGGAATTTCTGTATTTTTGCCCCAAAATAAAAGGAATTTATGAATTTTGCCCTGAAATAAGTGAAATTTCTGCAATTTTGCCCCAAAATAAGGGAAATTTCTGCCTCTTTGCCACAAAATAAGGGAAATTTTTGTCTTTTTTTCCCAAAATAAGGGGAATTTCAGCCTTTTTACCTAATAATAAGGGGAATCTCTGCCTTTTTGCCCTAAAATATGGGGAATTCCTGTATTTTTGCCCCAAAATAAAGAAATTTTCTGCAATTCTTTACCAAAATAAAAGTAATTTCTGCCTTTTTGCCCCAAAATAAGAGAAATTTCTTTGTTTTTTCCCTGAAATAAGTTAAATTTCTGTAATTTTGCCCTAAAATAAGGGAGATTTCTGCAATTTTGCCCCAAAATAATGGACATTTCTGGAATTTTGCACCAAAATAAGGGGAATTTCTGACTTTTTGCCCGAAAATAATGTGAATTTCTGCATTTTCCCTCAAAATTAGGGGAATATGTGCAATTTTGCTTCAAAATACAGGGAATTTCTATCTTATTGCACCAAATAAAGTGAATTTCTGCCTTTTTGCACAAATAAAAGGGGAATTTCTGAAATTTTGCTCCAAAATATGGGGAATTTCTGCCTTATTGCCCGAAATAAAGTGGAATTTCTGCCTTTTTGCCCTGAAATATATGAAATTTCCCTAATTTTACCTCAAAATAAGGGCAATTTCTATTTGGTCACAAAATTAGGAGAATTTCTGCTTTTTGCCCCAAAATAAGGCAAATTTCTGACTTTTTGCCCTGAAATAAGTGAAATTTCTGCAATTTTGCCCCAAAATAAGGGGAATTACAGCATTTTACCTCCAAATAAGGGGAATTTCTGCCTTTTTGCCACAGAATATTGGGAATTTCTGCCTTATTGCCGCCAAATAAGGAAAATTTTGCTTTTCTTTCCCAATTAACGGGAATTTCTGCCTTTTTTCCACAAAGTAAAGCGATTTCTGTCTTTTTGCCCCAAAATTACGGGAATTTCAGCATTTTTACCTCAAAATAAGGGGAATTTCTGCCTTTTTCTAAAATATGGGGAATTTCTGACTTTTTGTTCCAAAACAAAGAAACTTTCTTAAATTTTGGACCAAAATAAACAAAATTTCTGCCTTTTGCCCCAATGTAAAAGTAATTTCTAACTTTTTGCCCTGAAATAAATGAAATTACTGCAATTTTGCCCGAAAATAAAAGAAATTTGTGCTTTTTTGCCCCAAAATGTGGGGAATTTCTGCCTTTTAACTCCAAAATATGGGGTATTTTAGCATTTTACCAAAAAATAAGGGGAATTTCAGCCTTTTTGCACCAAAATATGGAGAATTTCTGACTTTTTGCCACAAAATAAGAAATATTTATGCAATTCTGTTCCAAAATAAAAGAAATTTCTAAAATTTTGCCGCAAAATAAAGAAAATTTCTGATTGTTGCCCCGAAATATGGAGAATTTCTGTATTTTTGCCCCAAAATAAAGGGGATTTCTGCATTTTTGCCCCAAAATTAGCGGAGTTTCTGCAATTTTGCTTCAAAATACAGGGAATTTCTGCCTTTTTTCCCGAAAATAAAGGGAACTTCTGCCGATTTGCTTCAAATAGAGGGAATTTCTGCATTTTTACCCCAATATTAGGGGATTTTCTGCAATTTTGCTCCAAAATACGGGGAATTTCTGCCTTTTTGCCCGAAATTAAGGAGATTTTCTGCCTTTTTGCCCCCAATCAAGGGAAATTTCTGCAATTTTATCCCAAAATAAGGGGAATTTCTGCCTTTTTGCCCCCAAATAACGGGAATTTCTGCCTTTTTGCCCTGAAATATGTGAAATGTCTGCAATTTTACCCCAAATAAGATAAATTTCTTTCTTTTTGCCCCAAAATAATGGGAATTTCTGCCTTTTTGCCGCAAAATAAGAAAAAATTTTGAATTTATTCTCTGAAAGAAGTGAAATTTCTGCAATTTTGCCTTAAAATAAATTTCTGCCATTTTTTCCCCATAATAAAGGAATTTTCTGCAATTTTGCCCCAAAATAAAGGGAATTTCTGTTTTTTGTCCCGAAACAAGGGAAATTTCTGCAATTTTGCCTTAAAATAAGGGGAATTTCTGCCTTTTTGCCCCAAAACAAAGAAAATTACTGCATGTTTTACCCCAAAATTAGGTGAATTTCTGCAATTTTTCTCCAAATTACGGGGATTTTCTCCCTTTTTCGCCGAAAATAAGGGGAATTTCTGCCATATTGGCATGAAATAAGTGAAATTTTTGCAGTTTTACTCCGAAATAAAAGGAATTTCTTCCTTTTTGCCCCAAAATTAGGGGAATTTCTGCAATTTTGCTCCTAAATACGGGGAATTTCTTCCTTTCTGCCCGAAAATAAAGGGAATATATACCTTTTTGCCATAAAAAGGGAAATTTCTTCATTTTTACCCCAAAATAAGGGGATTTTCCGCCTTTTTGCCTCAATAAGTGCAATTTCTGACTTTTCCCAAAAAATAAACGGAATTTCTGTCTTTTTGCCCCAAAATAAGGGGAATTTCTGACTTTTTGCCCTGAAATAAGTTAAATTTCTAAAATTTTTCCCCATAATAAGGGAAATGTCTGCTTTTTGCCCCAAAATAAAAGGAATTTCTGCATTCTTGCCCCAAAATAAGGGGAATTTCGGCCTTTTTTCCTCAAAATAAGGGGAATTTCTGCCTTTTGCCCCAAAGTATGGGGAATTCTTCCTTTTTGCCCCAAAATAAGAAAAATTTCTGCAATTTTGTACCAAAATAAAAGAAATTTCTGCCTTTCTGCCCCAAAATAAGAAAAATTTCTGCCTTTTTTACCTGAAATAAGTGAAATTTCTGCAATTTTGCCCCAAAATAATTGAAATTTCTGCAAATTTGTCCCAAAATAAGGGAAATTTCTAGAATTTTGTCCAAAAATATGTTTAATTTCTGAGTTTTGCCCCAAAATAAAGAGAATTTCTGTCTTTTTGCCACAACATATAGGGAATTTCTGCCTTTTTGCCCCACAATTAGGGGAATTTCTGCAATTTTGCTCCAAAATTCGAGGAATTTCTGCTTTTTTGCCCGAAAATAAGGAAAATGTTTACCTTTTGCCTCAAAAAAGGGAAATTCTTCATTTTTGCCTCAAAATAAGAGGAATTTCTGCCTTTTTACCTCAAAATAAGTGAAATTTCTGCCTTTTTACCCAAAAATATACGGAATTTCTGTATTTTTGCTTCAAAATAAAAGGAATTTATGAATTTTGCCCTGAAATAAGTGAAATTTCTGCAATTTTGCCCCAAAATAAGGGAAATTTCTGCCTCTTTGCCACAAAATAAGGGAAATTTTTGTCTTTTTTTCCCAAAATAAGGGGAATTTCAGCCTTTTTACCTAATAATAAGGGGAATCTCTGCCTTTTTGCCCTAAAATATGGGGAATTCCTGTATTTTTGCCCCAAAATAAAGAAATTTTCTGCAATTCTTTACCAAAATAAAAGTAATTTCTGCCTTTTTGCCCCAAAATAAGAGAAATTTCTTTGTTTTTTCCCTGAAATAAGTTAAATTTCTGTAATTTTGCCCTAAAATAAGGGAGATTTCTGCAATTTTGCCCCAAAATAATGGACATTTCTGGAATTTTGCACCAAAATAAGGGGAATTTCTGACTTTTTGCCCGAAAATAATGTGAATTTCTGCATTTTCCCTCAAAATTAGGGGAATATGTGCAATTTTGCTTCAAAATACAGGGAATTTCTATCTTATTGCACCAAATAAAGTGAATTTCTGCCTTTTTGCACAAATAAAAGGGGAATTTCTGAAATTTTGCTCCAAAATATGGGGAATTTCTGCCTTATTGCCCGAAATAAAGTGGAATTTCTGCCTTTTTGCCCTGAAATATATGAAATTTCCCTAATTTTACCTCAAAATAAGGGCAATTTCTATTTGGTCACAAAATTAGGAGAATTTCTGCTTTTTGCCCCAAAATAAGGCAAATTTCTGACTTTTTGCCCTGAAATAAGTGAAATTTCTGCAATTTTGCCCCAAAATAAGGGGAATTACAGCATTTTACCTCCAAATAAGGGGAATTTCTGCCTTTTTGCCACAGAATATTGGGAATTTCTGCCTTATTGCCGCCAAATAAGGAAAATTTTGCTTTTCTTTCCCAATTAACGGGAATTTCTGCCTTTTTTCCACAAAGTAAAGCGATTTCTGTCTTTTTGCCCCAAAATTACGGGAATTTCAGCATTTTTACCTCAAAATAAGGGGAATTTCTGCCTTTTTCTAAAATATGGGGAATTTCTGACTTTTTGTTCCAAAACAAAGAAACTTTCTTAAATTTTGGACCAAAATAAACAAAATTTCTGCTTTTTGCCCCAATGTAAAAGTAATTTCTAACTTTTTGCCCTGAAATAAATGAAATTACTGCAATTTTGCCCGAAAATAAAAGAAATTTGTGCTTTTTTGCCCCAAAATGTGGGGAATTTCTGCCTTTTAACTCCAAAATATGGGGTATTTTAGCATTTTACCAAAAAATAAGGGGAATTTCAGCCTTTTTGCACCAAAATATGGAGAATTTCTGACTTTTTGCCACAAAATAAGAAATATTTCTGCAATTCTGTTCCAAAATAAAAGAAATTTCTAAAATTTTGCCGCAAAATAAAGAAAATTTCTGATTGTTGCCCCGAAATATGGAGAATTTCTGTATTTTTGCCCCAAAATAAAGGGGATTTCTGCATTTTTGCCCCAAAATTAGCGGAGTTTCTGCAATTTTGCTTCAAAATACAGGGAATTTCTGCCTTTTTTCCCGAAAATAAAGGGAACTTCTGCCGATTTGCTTCAAATAGAGGGAATTTCTGCATTTTTACCCCAATATTAGGGGATTTTCTGCAATTTTGCTCCAAAATACGGGGAATTTCTGCCTTTTTGCCCGAAATTAAGGAGATTTTCTGCCTTTTTGCCCCCAATCAAGGGAAATTTCTGCAATTTTATCCCAAAATAAGGGGAATTTCTGCCTTTTTGCCCCCAAATAACGGGAATTTCTGCCTTTTTGCCCTGAAATATGTGAAATGTCTGCAATTTTACCCCAAATAAGATAAATTTCTTTCTTTTTGCCCCAAAATAATGGGAATTTCTGCCTTTTTGCCGCAAAATAAGAAAAAATTTTGAATTTATTCTCTGAAAGAAGTGAAATTTCTGCAATTTTGCCTTAAAATAAATTTCTGCCATTTTTTCCCCATAATAAAGGAATTTTCTGCAATTTTGCCCCAAAATAAAGGGAATTTCTGTTTTTTGTCCCGAAACAAGGGAAATTTCTGCAATTTTGCCTTAAAATAAGGGGAATTTCTGCCTTTTTGCCCCAAAACAAAGAAAATTACTGCATGTTTTACCCCAAAATTAGGTGAATTTCTGCAATTTTTCTCCAAATTACGGGGATTTTCTCCCTTTTTCGCCGAAAATAAGGGGAATTTCTGCCATATTGGCATGAAATAAGTGAAATTTTTGCAGTTTTACTCCGAAATAAAAGGAATTTCTTCCTTTTTGCCCCAAAATTAGGGGAATTTCTGCAATTTTGCTCCTAAATACGGGGAATTTCTTCCTTTCTGCCCGAAAATAAAGGGAATATATACCTTTTTGCCATAAAAAGGGAAATTTCTTCATTTTTACCCCAAAATAAGGGGATTTTCCGCCTTTTTGCCTCAATAAGTGCAATTTCTGACTTTTCCCAAAAAATAAACGGAATTTCTGTCTTTTTGCCCCAAAATAAGGGGAATTTCTGACTTTTTGCCCTGAAATAAGTTAAATTTCTAAAATTTTTCCCCATAATAAGGGAAATGTCTGCTTTTTGCCCCAAAATAAAAGGAATTTCTGCATTCTTGCCCCAAAATAAGGGGAATTTCGGCCTTTTTTCCTCAAAATAAGGGGAATTTCTGCCTTTTGCCCCAAAGTATGGGGAATTCTTCCTTTTTGCCCCAAAATAAGAAAAATTTCTGCAATTTTGTACCAAAATAAAAGAAATTTCTGCCTTTCTGCCCCAAAATAAGAAAAATTTCTGCCTTTTTTACCTGAAATAAGTGAAATTTCTGCAATTTTGCCCCAAAATAATTGAAATTTCTGCAAATTTGTCCCAAAATAAGGGAAATTTCTGGAATTTTGTCCAAAAATATGTTGAATTTCTTAGTTTTGCCTTAAAATAAAGAGAATTTCTGTCTTTTTGCCACAACATATAGGGAATTTCTGCCTTTTTGCCCCACAATTAGGGGAATTTCTGCAATTTTGCTCCAAAATTCGAGGAATTTCTGCTTTTTTGCCCGAAAATAAGGAAAATGTTTACCTTTTGCCACAAAAAAGGGAAATTTCTTTATTTTTGCCCCAAAATAAGAGGAATTTCTGCCTTTTTACCTCAAAATAAGTGAAAATTCTGCTTTTTTACCCAAAAATATACGGAATTTCTGTATTTTTGCCCCAAAATAAAAGGAATTTATGAATTTTGCCCTGAAATAAGTGAAATTTCTGCAATTTTGCCCCAAAATAAGGGAAATTTCTGCTTTTTTGCCACAAAATAAGGGGAATTTTTGTCTTTTTTCCCAAAATAAGAGGAATTTCAGCCTTTTTACCTAATAATAAGAAGAATCTCTGCCTTTTTGCCCTAAAATAGGGGGAATTTCTGTATTTTTGCCCTAAAATAAAGAAATTTTCTGCAATTTTTTACCGAAATAAAAGTAATTTCTGCCTTTTTGCCCCAAAATAAGAGAAATTTCTGTGTTTTTTCCCTGAAATAAGTGAAATTTATGTAATTTTGCCCCAAAATAATTAACATTTCTGGAATTTTGCACCAAAATAAGGGGAATTTCTGATTTTTTGCCTTGAAATAAGGAGAATTTCTGTCTTTTTGCCCCAAAATAATGTGAATTTCTGCATTTTCCCTCAAAATTAGGGGAATATGTGCAATTTTGCTTCAAAATACGGGGAATTTCCACCTTATTGCACCAAATAAAGGGAATTTCTGCCTTTTTGCACCAATAAAAGGGGAATTTCTGAAATTTTGCTCCAAAATACGGGGAATTTTTTTCCTTATTGCCCGAAATAAAGTGGAATTTCTGCCTTTTTGCCCTGAAATATATGAAATTTCCGCAATTTTACCTCAAAATAAGGGCAATTTCTATTTGGCCCCAAAATTAAAAGAATTTCTGCTTTTTGCCCCAAAATAAGGCAAATTTCTGACTTTTTGCCCTGAAATAAGTGAAATTTCTGCAATTTTGCCCCAAAATAAGGGGAATTTCAGCTTTTTACCTCCAAATAAGGGGAATTTCTGCCTTTTTGCCACAAAATATGGGGAATTTCTGACTTATTGCCCCCAAATAAGGAAAATTTTGCTTTTCTTCCGCAATTAACGGGAATTTCTGCCTTTTTGCCACAAAGTAAAGGGATTTCTGTCTTTTTGCCCCAAAATAACGGGAATTTCAGCCTTTTTACCTCAAAATAAGGGGAATTTCTGCATTTTCCCTCAAAATTAGGGGAATATGTGCAATTTTGCTTCAAAATACGGGGAATTTCCACCTTATTGCACCAAATAAAGGGAATTTCTGCCTTTTTGCACCAATAAAAGGGGAATTTCTGCCTTTTGCCCCAAAGTATGGGGAATTCTTCCTATTTGCCCCAAAATAAGAAAAATTTCTGCAATTTTGTACCAAAATAAAAAAAATTTCTGCCTTTTTGCCCCAAAATAAGAAAAATTTCTGCCTTTTTTACCTGAAATAATTGAAATTTCTGCAATTTTGCCCCATAATAAGGGAAATTTCTTCAATTTTTTCCCAAAGTAAAGGAAATTTCTGCAATTATGCCTCAAATAAGGGGAATTTATGACTTTTTGCCCTTGAAAAACGGAGATATTCTTCCTTTTTGCACCAAAATAAGGAGAATTTCAGCCTTTTTCCCCTAAAATTATGAGATTTTCTGCAATTTTGCTTAAAAATACGGGGAATTTCTGCCTTTCAGCCCCAAAATAAATGGAATTTCTGCATTTTTCTTCAAAATTAGAGGAATTTCTGCATTTTACCTCTAAATAAGGGGAATTCCTGCATTTTGCCCCAAAATATGGGGAATTTCTGCCTTTTTGTTCCAAAATAAGGAAAATTTTATCAATTTTGTACCAAAATAAAAGAAATTTCTGCTTTTTGCCCCAAAATAAAAGTAATTTCTGACTTTTTGCCCAAAATAAATGAAATTTCGGCAATTTTGCCCGAAAATAAGGGAAATTTGTGCCTTTTTGCCCCCAAATGAGGGGAATTTCTGCCTTTTAACGCCAAAATATGGGGAAATTCAGCATTTTACCTCAAAAAAAGAGGAATTTCAGCCTTTTTGCACCAAAATATGGGGAATTTCTTCCTTTTTGCCACAAAATAAGAAAAATTTCTGCAATTCTGTACCAAAATAAAAGAAATTTCTAAAATTTTGCCCCAAAAAAAAGGAAATTTCTGATTTTTTCTCGGAAATAAGGAGAATTTCTGTATTTTTGCCCCAAAATAAAGGGAATTTCTGCCTTTTTGCCCCAAAATTAGGGGAGTTTCTGCAATTTTGCTTCAAAATACAGGGAATTTCTGCCTCTTTTCCCGAAAATAAGGGGAACTTCTGCCGATTTGCCCCAAATAAAGAGAATTTCTGCATTTTTGCCCCAATATTAGGGGAATTTCTGCAATTTTGCTTCAAAATACAAGGATTTTCTTCCTTTTTGCCCCCAAAAAAGGGAAATTTCTGCAATTTTATCCCAAAATAAAATGAATTTCTGCCTTTTTGCCCCCAAATAAGGGGAATTTCTGCCTTTTTGCACTGAAATATGTGAAATGTCTGCAATTTTACCTCAAAATTAGGAGAATTTCTGCCTTTTTGCCCCAAAATAATGGGAATTTCTGCGTTTTTGCCCCAAAATAAGAAAAATTTTTTGTTTATTCTCAAATAAGTGAAATTTCTCCAATTTTGCCTTAAAATAAAAGAAATTTCTGCAATTTTTTCCCAAAATAAAGGAATTTTCTTCAATTTTGCCCCAAAATAAAGGGAATTTCTGTTGTTTGTCCCCAAATAAGGGAAATTTCTGCAATTTTTCCCTAAAATAAGGGGAATTTCTGCCTTTTGCCCCAAAACAAAGAAAATTACTGCATGTTTTACCCCAAAATTAGGTGAATTTCTGCAATTTTGCTCCAAAATACTGGGATTTTCTGCCTTTTTTCGCCGAAAATAAGGGGAATTTCTGCCATTTTGCCACGAAATAAGTAAAATTTCTTCAGTTTTACCTCAAAATAAGGGGAATTTCTGCCTTTTTGCCCCTAAATGAGGGGAATTTCTGCCTTTTGCCCCAAAATATGAGGAGTTTCAGCATTTTACCTCAAAATAAGGGGAATTTCAGTCTTTTTGCTCCAAAATAGGGGTCATTTCTGCCTTTTTACCCAAAATTAAGTTGAATTTCTGCCTTTTTTTCCCAAAATAAGTGAAATATCTGCAATTTTAGCCAAAAATTAGGGATTTAATTTTTTTGCCCCAAAATAAGGGGAATTTCTGCCATTTTGCCCTTAAATATTTGAAATTTCTGCAATTTTACCCCAAAATAAAAAGAATTTCTGCCTTTTTGCCCCAAGATAAGGGGAATTTCAGCCTTATTACCTCAAAATAAGGGGAATTTCTGCCATTTGCCCCAAAATACGGGGAATTTCTGCCTTTTTGCCCTAAAATTATGAGAATTTCTGCAATTTTGCTTCAAAATACGGGGAATTTCTGCCTTTTAGCCTCAAAATAAAAGGAATTTCTGCATTTTTCCTCAAAATTAGGGGAATTTTTGCATTTTACCTCTAAATAAAGGGAATTCCTGCATTTTGCCCCAAAATATGTGGAATTTCTGAATTTTTGTTCCAAAATAAAGAAAATTTCTTCAATTTTGTACCAAAATAAAAGAAATTTCTGATTTTGCCCCAAAATAAAAGTAATTTCTGACTTTTTGCCCTGAAATAAATGAAATTTCTGTAATTTTGCCCCAAAATAAAGGGAATTTCTGCCTTTTTGCCCCAAAATTATGGGTGTTTCTGCAATTTTGCTTTAAAATACAGGGAATTTCTGCATATTTCCCGAAAATAAAGAGAACTTTTGCCGATTTGCCCCAAATAAAGGTAATTTCTGCAATTTTGCTCAAAATACGGGGAATTTCTGCCTTTTTGCCCGAAAATAAGGGGAATGCATACCTTTTTGCCATAAAAAAGGGAAATTTCTTCATTTTTGCCCCAAAATAAGGCGAATTTCTGCCTTTTTGCCTTTAAATAAGTGGAATTTCTGTCTTATTCCCCCAAAACAAAGGGAATTTCTGTCTATTTTGCAACAAAATAAGGGGAATTTCTGACTTATTACCCTGAAATAAGTGAAATTTCTTCAATTTTGCCCTAAAATAAGAAAAATTTCTGCCTTTTTGCCACAAAATAAGGGGAATTTCAGCCTTTTTACCTCAAAATAAGGGGAATTTCTCCATTTTTGCCACAAAATATTAAGAATTTCTGCCTTTTTGCCCTAAAATAAAGAAAATTTCTGCCTTTTTTCCTGAAATAAGTGAAATTTTTGCAATTCTGACCCAAAATAAGGGAAATTTCTACAATTTGGCCCCAAAATAAGGGAAATTTCTGGAATTTTGCCCCAAAATAAGTGGAATTTCTGAGGTTTGCCCCAAAATAAGGAGAATTTTTGTTTTTTGGCTCAACATATAGGGAATTTCTGCCTTTTTGCCCCACAACTAGGGGAATTTCTGCAATTTTGCTCCAAAATACGGGGAATTTCTGCTTTTTTGCCCGAAAATAAGGGGAATGTATACCGTTTGCCACAAAAAAGAAAAATTTCTTCATTTTTGCCCCAAAATAAGAGGAATTTCTGCCTTTTCCCCTCAAAATAAGTGAAATTTCTGTCTTTTTACACAAAAGTAAACGGAATTTTTGGCTTTTTCCCCCAAAAATAAGGGAAATTTTTGAATTTTGCCCAGAAATAAGTGAAATTTCTGCAATTTTGCCCCAAAATAAGAGAAATTTCTCCCTTTTTGCCACAAAATAAGGGGAATTTCTGTCTTTATGCCCCAAAATAAGGGGAATTTCAGCCTTTTTCCTCATAATAAGGGGAATCTCTGCATTTTTGCCCCAAAATATGGGGAATTTCTGCATTTTTGCTACAAAATAAAGAAATTATCTGCAATTTTGTACCAAAATACAAGAAATTTCTGCCCTTTTGCTCTAAAACAAAAGAAATTCCTGTCTTCTTATTCTGAAATAAGTGAAATTTCTGCAATTTTGAACAAAATAAGAAAATCTTCTGCAATTTTGCCACAAAATAAGGGAAATTTCTGCAATTTTGCCCCAATATAAGGGGAATTTCTGACTTTTTGCCCTGAAATAGGGAGAATTTCTGTCTTTTTTCTCCAAAATAATGTGTATTTCTGCATTTTCCCTCAAAATTAGGGGAATTTGTGCAATTTTGCTTCAAAATACGGGGGATTTCAGCCTTATTGCACCAAAATAAAGGGAATTTCTACATTTTTCACCTATATAGTGGAATTTCTGAAATTTTGCTCCAGAATACGGGGAATTTCTGCCTTATAGCCCGATATTATGTGGAATTTCTGCATTTTTGCCCTGAAATATTTGAAATTTCCGCAATTTTACCCCAAAATAAAGGGAATTTCTGTTTTTGGCCCCAAAATTAAGGGAATTTCTGCTTTTTGCCCCAAAATAAGGCAAATTTCTGACTTTTTGCCCTGAAATAAGTGAAATTTCTGCAATTTTGAACAAAAGAAGAAAAATTTCTGCAATTTTGCCACAAAATAAGGGAAATTTCTGCAATTTTGCCCCAAAATAAGGGGAATTTCTGACTTTTAGCCCTGAAATAAGGAGAATTTCTGTCTTTTTTCCCCAAAATTATGTGTATTTCTGCATTTTTCCTCAAAATTAGGGGAATTTGTGCAATTTTGCTTCAAAATACGGGGGATTTCAGCCTTATGCACCAAAATAAAGGGAATTTCTGCATTTTTCACCAATATAAGGGGAATTTCTGAAATTTTGCTCCAGAATACGGGGTATTTCTGCCTTATAGCCCGAAGTTAAGTGGAATTTCTGCCTTTTTGCCCTGAAATATTTGAAATTTCCGCAATTTTACCACAAAATAAGGGGAATTTCTGTTTTGGCGCCAAAATTAGGGGAATTCCTGCTTTTTGCACCAAAATAAGGCAAATTTCTGACTTTTTGCCCTGAAATAAGTGAAATTTCTGTAATTTTACCCCAAAATAAGGGGAATATCTGCCTTTTTGCCCAGAATAAGGGGAATTTCAGCATTTTACCTCCAAATAAGGGGAATTTCTGCCTTTTTGCCACAAAATATGGGGAATATCTGCCTTATTGCCCCCAAATAAGGAAAATTTCTGCTTTTCTGCACCAATTAACAGGAATTTCTGCCTTTTTGCCCCAAAATAAGAGGAATTTCATCCTTTTAACCTCAAAATAAGGGGAATTTCTGACTTTTGCCCCAAAATATGGGGAATTTCTGCCATGTTGTTCCAAAATAAGGAAAATTTCTTCAAATTTGTACCAAAATAGAAGAAATTTCTGCTTTTTGTCCCAAAATAAAAGGAATTTCTGACTTTTTGTTCTGAAATAAATGAAATTTCTGCAATTTTGCACGAAAATAAGAAAAATTTGTGCCTTTTTGCCACAAAATATAAAAAATTTCTGCCTTCTTGCCACAAAATAAAAAAAATTTCTGCAATTCTGTACCAAAATAAAAGAAATTTCTCCAATTTTGACCCAAAATAAGGGAAATTTCTGCAATTTTGCCCCGAAATAATGAGAATTTCTGTATTTTTGCACCAAAATAAAGAGAATTTCTGCCTTTTTGTCCCAAAATTAGGGGAGTTTCTGCAATTTTGCTTCAAAATACAGGGAATTTCTGCCTCTTTCCCCGAAAATAAGAGGAACTTCTGCCTTTTTGCCCCAAATAAATGGAATTTCTGCATTTTTGCCCCAATATTAGGAAAATTTCTGCAATTTGGCTCCAAAATACGGGGAATTTTTGCCTTTTTGCCCGAAATTAAGGGGATTTTCTGTTTTTTGCCCCCAAATAAGTAAAATTTCGGCAATTTTATCCCAAAATAAGGGGAATTTCTGCTTTTTTGCCCCAAAACAAAGAAAATTACTGCATGTTTTACGCCAAAATTAGGTGAATTTCTGCAATTTTTCTCCAAATTACGGTGATTTTCTCCCTTTTTCGCCGAAAATAAGGGGAATTTCTGCCATATTGCCGTGAAATAAGTGAAATTTCTGCAGTTTTACTCCGAAATAAAAGGAATTTCTTCCTTTTTGCCCCAAAATTAGGGTAATTTCTGCAATTTTGCTCCTAAATACGGGGAATTTCTTCCTTTTTGCCCGAAAATAAAGGGAATGTATACCTTTTTGCCATAAAAAGGGAAATTTCTTCATTTTTACCCCAAAATAAGGGGATTTTCCGCCTTTTTGCCTCAATAAGTGCAATTTCTGACTTTTCCCAAAAAATAAACGGAATTTCTGTCTTTTTGCCCCAAAATAAGGGGAATTTCTGACTTTTTGCCCTGAAATAAGTTAAATTTCTAAAATTTTTCCCCATAATAAGGGAAATGTCTGCTTTTTGCCCCAAAATAAAATGAAATTTCTGCATTCTTGCCCCGAAATAAGGGGAATTTCGGCCTTTTTTCCTCAAAATAAGAGGAATTTCTGCCTTTTGCCCCAAAGTATGGGGAATTCTTCCTTTTTGCCCCAAAATAAGAAAAATTTCTGCAATTTTGTACCAAAATAAAAGAAATTTCTGCCTTTTTGCCCCAAAATAAGAAAAATTTCTGCCTTTTTTACCTGAAATAAGTGAAATTTCTGCAATTTTGCCCCAAAATAATTGAAATTTCTGCAAATTTGTCCCAAAATAAGGGAAATTTCTGGAATTTTGTCCAAAAATATGTGGAATTTCTTAGTTTTGCCTTAAAATAAAGAGAATTTCTGTCTTTTTGCCACAACATATAGGGAATTTCTGCCTTTTTGCCCCACAATTAGGGGAATTTCTGCAATTTTGCTCCAAAATTCGAGGAATTTCTGCTTTTTTGCCCGAAAATAAGGAAAATGTTTACCTTTTGCCACAAAAAAGGGAAATTTCTTCATTTTTGCCCCAAAATAAGAGGAATTTCTGCCTTTTTACCTCAAAATAAGTGAAATTTCTGCCTTTTTACCCAAAAATATACGGAATTTCTGTATTTTTGCCCCAAAATAAAAGGAATTTATGAATTTTGCCCTGAAATAAGTGAAATTTCTGCAATTTTGCCCCAAAATAAGGGAAATTTCTGCCTTTTTGCCACAAAATAAGAGGAATTTTTTTTTCCCAAAATAAAAGGAATTTCAGCCTTTTTACCTAATAATAAGGAGAATCTCTGCCTTTTTGCCCTAAAATATGGGGAATTTCTGTATTTTTGCCCTAAAATAAAGAAATTTTCTGCAATTTTTTACCAAAATAAAAGTAATTTCTGCCTTTTTGCCCCAAAATAAGAGAAATTTCTCTGTTTTTCCCTGAAATAAGTGAAATTTCTGTAATTTTGCCCCAAAATAACGGAGATTTCTGCAATTTTGCCCCAAAATAATGGACATATTGGAATTTTGCATCAAAATAAGGGGAATTTCTGACTTTTTGCCTTGAAATAAGGAGCATTTCTGTCTTTTTGCCCCAAAATAATGTGAATTTCTGCATTTTCCCTCAAAATTAGGGGAATATGTGCAATTTTGCTTCAAAATACGGGGAATTTCCACCTTATTGCACCAAATAAAGGGAATTTCTGCCTTTTTGCACCAATAAAAGGGGAATTTCTGAAATTTTGCTCCAAAATACGAGGAATTTTTTTCCTTATTGCCTGAAATAAAGTGGAATTTCTGCCTTTTTGCCCTGAAATATATGAAATTTCCGCAATTTTAACTCAAAATAAGGGCAATTTCTATTTGGCCCCAAAATTAGGAGAATTTCTGCTTTTTGCCCCAAAATAAGGCAAATTTCTGACTTTTTGCCCTGAAATAAGTGAAATTTCTGCAATTTTGCCCCAAAATAAAGGGAATTTCAGCATTTTACCTCCAAATAAGGGGAATTTCTGCCTTTTTGCCACAAAATATGGGGAATTTCTGCCTTATTGCCCCCAAATAAGGAAAATTTTGCTTTTCTTCCGCAATTAACGGGAATTTCTGCCTTTTTGCCACAAAGTAAAGGGATTTCTGTCTTTTTGCCCCAAAATAACGGGAATTTCAGCCTTTTTACCTCAAAATAAGGGGAATTTCTGCCTTTTTCCAAAATATGGGGAATTTCTGACTTTTTGTTCCAAAATAAGGAAACTTTCTTCAATTTTGTACCAAAATAAACAAAATTTCTGCTTTTTGCCCCAATGTAAAAGTAATTTCTAACTTTTTGCCCTGAAATAAATGAAATTTCTGCAATTTTGCCCGAAAATAAGAGAAATTTGTGCTTTTTTGCCCCAAAATGTGGGGAATTTCTGCCTTTTAACTCCAAAATATGGGGTATTTCAGCATTTTACCTCAAAATAAGGGGAATTTCAGCCTTTTTGCACCAAAATATGGGGAATTTCTGACTTTTTGCCACAAAATAAGAAAAATTTCTGCAATTCTGTACCAAAATAAAAAAAATTTCTAAAATTTTGCCGCAAAATAAAGGAAATTTCTGATTGTTGCCCCGAAATATTGAGAATTTCTGTATTTTTGCACCAAAATAAAGGGAATTTCTGCCTTTTTGCCCCAAAATAAGCGGAGTTTCTGCAATTTTGCTTCAAAATACAGGGAATTTCTGCCTTTTTTCCCGAAAATAAGGGGAACTTTTGCCGATTTACCCCAAATAAAGGGAATTTCTGCATTTTTGCCCCAATATTAGGGGATTTTCTGCAATTTTGCTCCAAAATACGGGGAATTTCTGCCTTTTTGCCCGAAATTAAGGAGATTTTTTGCCTTTTTGCCCCCAATCAAGGGAAATTTCTGCAATTTTATCCCAAAATAAGGGGAATTTCTGCCTTTTTGCCCCCAAATAACGGGAATTTCTGACTTTTTGCCCTGAAATATGTGAAATGTCTGCAATTTTACCCCAAATAAGGTAAATTTCTGCCTTTTTGCCACAAAATAATGGGAATTTCTGCCTTTTTGCCCCAAAATAAGAAAAATTTTTGCATTTATTCTCTGAAAGAAGTGAAATTTCTGCAATTTTGCCTTAAAATAAAAGAAATTTCTGCAATTTTTCCCCATAATAAAGGAATTTTCTGCAATTTTGCCCCAAAATAAAGGGAATTTCTGTTTTTTGTCCCGAAACAAGGGAAATTTCTGCAATTTTGCCTTGAAATAAGGGGAATTTCTGCCTTTTTGCCCCAAAACAAAGAAAATTACTGCATGTTTTACCCCAAAATTAGGTGAATTTCTGCAATTTTTCTCCAAATTACGGGGATTTTCTCCCTTTTTCGCCGAAAATAAGGGGAATTTCTGCCATATTGCCGCGAAATAAGTGAAATTTCTGCAGTTTTACTCCGAAATAAAAGGAATTTCTTCCTTTTTGCCCCAAAATTAGGGGAATTTCTGCAATTTTGCTCCAAAATACGGGGAATTTCTTCCTTTTTGCCCGAAAATAAAGGGAATGTATACCTTTTTGCCATAAAAAGGGAAATTTCTTCATTTTTACCCCAAAATAAGGGGATTTTCCGCCTTTTTGCCTCAATAAGTGCAATTTCTGACTTTTCCCAAAAAATAAACGGAATTTCTGTTTTTTGCCCCAAAATAAGGGTAATTTCTGACTTTTTGCCCTGAAATAAGTTAAATTTCTAAAATTTTTCCCCATAATAAGGGAAATGTCTGCTTTTTGCCATAAAATAAAAGGAATTTCTGCATTCTTGCCCCAAAATAAGGGGAATTTCGGCCTTTTTTCCTCAAAATAAGGGGAATTTCTGCCTTTTGCCCCAAAGTATGGGGAATTCTTACTTTTTCCCTGAAATAAGAAAAATTTCTGCAATTTTGTACCAAAATAAAAGAAATTTCTGCC
The DNA here is from genome assembly GCF_963924665.1 of Micromys minutus. NCBI lineage: Eukaryota > Metazoa > Chordata > Mammalia > Rodentia > Muridae > Micromys > Micromys minutus. The sequence goes on from NW_027667506.1 coordinate 158,172, forward strand.
TTTTTGCCCCAAAATAAGAAAAATTTCTGCCTTTTTTACCTGAAATAATTGAAATTTCTGCAATTTTGCCCCATAATAAGGGAAATTTCTTCAATTTTTTCCCAAATTAAAGGAAATTTCTGCAATTATGCCTCAAATAAGGGGAATTTCTGACTTTTTCCCCTTGAAAAACGGAGATATTCTTCCTTTTTGCACCAAAATAAGGAGAATTTCAGCCTTTTTCCCCTAAAATTATGAGATTTTCTGCAATTTTGCTTAAAAATACGGGGAATTTCTGCCTTTCAGCCCCAAAATTAATGGAATTTCTGCATTTTTCCTCAAAATTAGGGGAATTTCTTCATTTTACCTCTAAATAAGGGGAATTCCTGCATTTTGCCCCAAAATATGGGGAATTTCTTCCTTTTCCTTCCAAAATAAGGAAAATTTTATCAATTTTGTACCAAAATAAAAGAAATTTCTGCTTTTTGCCCCAAAATAAAAGTAATTTCTGAATTTTTGCCCTGAAATAAATGAAATTTCTGCAATTTTGCCCGAAAATAAGGGAAATTTGTGCCTTTTTGCCCCAAAATGAGGGGAATTTCTGCCTTTTAACGCCAAAATATGGGGAAATTCAGCATTTTACCTCAAAATAAGAGGAATTTCAGCCTTTTTGCACCAAAATATGGGGAATTTCTCCCTTTTTGCCACAAAATAAGAAAAATTTCTGCAATTCTGTACCAAAATAAAAGAAATTTCTAAAATTTTGCCCCAAAATAAGGGAAATTTCTGATTTTTTCTCGGAAATAAGGAGAATTTCTGTATTTTTTCCCCAAAATAAAGGGAATTTCTGCCTTTTTGCCCCAAAAGTAGGGGAGTTTCTGCAATTTTGCTTCAAAATACAGGGAATTTCTGCCTCTTTTCCCGAAAATAAGGGAAACTTCTGCCGAATTGCCCCAAATAAATGGAATTTCTGCATTTTTGCCCCAGTATTAGGGGAATTTCTGCAATTTTGCTTCAAAATACAAGGATTTTCTTCCTTTTTGCCCCCAAAAAAGGGAAATTTCTGCAATTTTATTCCAAAATAAAATGAATTTCTGCCTTTTTGCCCCCAAATAAGGGGAATTTCTGCCTTTTTGCCCTGAAATATGTGAAATGTCTGCAATTTTACCTCAAAATTAGGAGAAATTCTGCCTTTTTGCCCCAAAATAATGGGAATTTCTGCGTTTTTGCCCCAAAATAAGAAAAATTTTTTGTTTATTCTCAAATAAGTGAAATTTCTGCAATTTTGCCTTAAAATAAAAGAAATTTCTGCAATTTTTTCCCAAAATAAAGGAATTTTCTTCAATTTTGCCCCAAAATAAAGGGAATTTCTGTTGTTTGTCCCCAAATAAGGAAACTTTCTGCAATTTTTCCCTAAAATAAGGGGAATTTCTGCCTTTTGCCCCAAAACAAAGAAAATTACTGCATGTTTTACCCCAAAATTAGGTGAATTTCTGCAATTTTGCCCCAAAATACGGGGATTTTCTGCCTTTTTCGCCGAAAATAGGGAATTTCTGCCATTTTGCCGCGAAATAAGTAAAATTTCTTCAGTTTTACCTCAAAATAAGGGGAATTTCTGCCTTTTTGCCCCTAAATGAGGGGAATTTCTGCCTTTTGCCCCAAAATATGAGGAGTTTCAGCATTTTACCTCAAAATAAGGGGAATTTCAGTCTTTTTGCTTCAAAATACGGGTCATTTCTGCCTTTTTACCCAAAATTAAGTTGAATTTCTGCCTTTTTTTCCCGAAATAAGTGAAATATCTGCAATTTTAGCCAAAAATTAGGGATTTTATTTTTTTGCCCCAAAGTAAGGGGAATTTCTGCCATTTTGCCCTTAAATATTTGAAATTTCTGCAATTTTACCACAAAATAAAAAGAATTTCTGACTTTTTGCCCCAAAATAAGGGGAATTTCAGCCTTATTACCTCAAAATAAGGGGAATTTCTGCTATTTGCCCCAAAATACGGGGAATTTCTGCCTTTTTGCCCTAAAATTATGAGAATTTCTGCAATTTTGCTTCAAAATACGGGGAATTTCTGCCTTTTAGCCCCAAAATAAAAGGAATTTCTGCATTTTTCCTCAAAATTAGGGGAATTTTTGCATTTTACCTATAAATAAAGGGAATTCCTGCATTTTGCCCAAAAATATGGGGAATTTCTGACTTTTTGTTCCAAAATAAAGAAAATTTCTTCAATTTTGTACCAAAATAAAAGAAATTTCTGATTTTTGCCCCAAAATAAAAGTAATTTCTGAATTTTTGCCCTGATATAAATGAAATTTCTGCAATTTTGCCCGAAAATAAGTGAAATTTGTGCCTTTTTGCCCCAAAATGAGGTGAATTTCTGCCTTTTAACCCCAAAATATGCGGAATTTCAGCATTTTACCTCAAAATAAAGGGAATTTCAGCCTTTTTGCACCGAAATATGGGGATTTTCTGCCTTTTTGCCACAAAATAAGAAAAATATCTGCAATTCTGTACCAGAATAAAAGAAATTTCTAAAATTTTGCGCCAAAATAAGGAAAATTTCTGATTTTTTCCCCGAAATAAAAAGAATTTCTGTATTTTTGCCTCAAAATAAAGGGAATTTCTGCCTTTTTGCCGCAAAATAATGGGTGTTTCTGCAATTTTGCTTCAAAATACAGGGAATTTCTGCATATTTCCCGAAAATAAGGGGAACTTTTGCCGATTTGCCCCAAATAAAGGGAATTTCTGCAATTTTGCTCCAAAATACGGGGAATTTCTGCCTTTTTGCCCGAAAATAAGGGGAATGCATAACTTTTTGCCATAAAAAAGGGAAATTTCTTCATTTTTGCCCCAAAATAAGGCGAATTTCTGCCTTTTTGCCTTTAAATAAGTGGAATTTCTGTCTTATTCCCCCAAAACAAAGGGAATTTCTGTCTATTTTGCAACAAAATAAGGGGAATTTCTGACTTATTACCCTGAAATAAGTGAAATTTCTTCAATTTTGCCCTAAAATAAGAAAAATTTTTGCCTTTTTGCCACAAAATAAGAGGAATTTCAGCCTTTTTACCTCAAAATAAGGGGAATTACTGCATTTTTGCCACAAAATATTAAGAATTTCTGCCTTTTTGCCCTAAAATAAAGAAAATTTCTGCCTTTTTTCCTGAAATAAGTGAAATTTTTGCAATTCTGACCCAAAATAAGGGAAATTTCTACAATTTGGCCCCAAAATAAGGGAAATTTCTGGAATTTTGCCCCAAAATAAGTGGAATTTCTGAGTTTTGCCCCAAAATAAGGAGAATTTGTGTTTTTTGGCCCAACATATGGGGAATTTCTGCCTTTTTGCCCCACAACTAGGGGAATTTCTGCAATTTTGCTCCAAAATACGGGGAATTTCTGCTTTTTTGCCCGAAAATAAGGGGAATGTATACCGTTTGCCACAAAAAAGGAAAATTTCTTCATTTTTGCCCCAAAATAAGAGGAATTTCTGCCTTTTCCCCTCAAAATAAGTGAAATTTCTGACTTTTTACACAAAAGTAAATGGAATTTTTGGCTTTTTCCCCCAAAAATAAGGGAAATTTTTGAATTTTGCCCAGAAATAAGTGAAATTTCTGCAATTTTGCCCCAAAATAAGAGAAATTTCTGCCTTTTTGCCACAAAATAAGGGGAATTTCTGTCTTTTTGCCCCAAAATAAGGGGAATTTCAGCCTTTTTCCTCATAATAAGGGGAATCTCTGCATTTTTGCCCCAAAATATGGGGAATTTCTGCATTTTTGCTACAAAATAAAGAAATTATCTGCAATTTTGTACCAAAATACAAGAAATTTCTGCCCTTTTGCTCTAAAACAAAAGAAATTCCTGTCTTCTTATTCTGAAATAAGTGAAATTTCTGCAATTTTGAACAAAATAAGAAAATCTTCTGCAATTTTGCCACAAAATAAGGGAAATTTCTGCAATTTTGCCCCAATATAAGGGGAATTTCTGAATTTTTGCCCTGAAATAGGGAGAATTTCTGTCTTTTTTCTCCAAAATAATGTGTATTTCTGCATTTTCCCTCAAAATTAGGGGAATTTGTGCAATTTTGCTTCAAAATACGGGGGATTTCAGCCTTATTGCACCAAAATAAAGGGAATTTCTACATTTTTCACCTATATAGTGGAATTTCTGAAATTTTGCTCCAGAATACGGGGAATTTCTGCCTTATAGCCCGATATTATGTGGAATTTCTGCATTTTTGCCCTGAAATATTTGAAATTTCCGCAATTTTACCCCAAAATAAAGGAAATTTCTGTTTTTGGCCCCAAAATTAAAGGAATTTCTGCTTTTTGCCCCAAAATAAGGCAAATTTCTGACTTTTTGCCCTGAAATAAGTGAAATTTCTGCAATTTTGACAAAAATAAGAAAAATTTCTGCAATTTTGCCTCAAAATTAGGGAAATTTCTGCAATTTTGCCCTAAAATAAGGGGAATTTCTGACTTTTTGCCCTGAAATAAGGAGAATTTCTGTCTTTTTTCCCCAAAATTATGTGTATTTCTGCATTTTTCCTCAAAATTAGGGGAATTTGTGCAATTTTGCTTCAAAATACGGGGGATTTCAGCCTTATGCACCAAAATAAAGGGAATTTCTGCATTTTTCACCAATATAAGGGGAATTTCTGAAATTTTGCTCCAGAATACGGGGTATTTCTGCCTTATAGCCCGAAGTTAAGTGGAATTTCTGCCTTTTTGCCCTGAAATATTTGAAATTTCCGCAATTTTACCACAAAATAAGGGGAATTTCTGTTTTTGGCCCCAAAATTAGGGGAATTTCTGCTTTTTGCCCCAAAATAAGGCAAATTTCTGACTTTTTGCCCTGAAATAAGTGAAATTTCTGCAATTTTACCCCAAAATAAGGGGAATATCTGCCTTTTTGCCCAGAATAAGGGGAATTTCAGCATTTTACCTCCAAATAAGGGGAATTTCTGCCTTTTTGCCACAAAATATGGGGAATATCTGCCTTATTGCCCCCAAATAAGGAAAATTTCTGCTTTTCTGCACCAATTAACAAGAATTTCTGCCTTTTTGCCCCAAAATAAGAGGAATTTCATCCTTTTAACCTCAAAATAAGGGGAATTTCTGCCTTTTGCCGCAAAATATGGGGAATTTCTGCCTTGTTGTTCCAAAATAAGGAAAATTTCTTCAAATTTGTACCAAAATAGAAGAAATTTCTGCTTTTGTCCCAAAATAAAAGGAATTTCTGACTTTTTGTTCTGAAATAAATGAAATTTCTGCAATTTTGCACGAAAATAAGAAAAATTTGTGCCTTTTTGCCACAAAATATAAAAAATTTCTGCCTTCTTGCCACAAAATTAAAAAAAATTTCTGCAATTCTGTACCAAAATAAAAGAAATTTCTCCAATTTTGACCCAAAATAAGGGAAATTTCTGCAATTTTGCCCCGAAATAATGAGAATTTCTGTATTTTTGCACCAAAATAAAGGAAATTTCTGCCTTTTTGTCCCAAAATTAGGGGAGTTTCTGCAATTTTGCTTCAAAATACAGGGAATTTCTGCCTCTTTCCCCGAAAATAAGAGGAACTTCTGCCTTTTTGCCCCAAATAAATGGAATTTCTGCATTTTTGCCCCAATATTAGGAAAATATCTGCAATTTTGCTCCAAAATACGGGGAATTTTTGCCTTTTTGCCCGAAATTAAGGGGATTTTCTGTTTTTTGCCCCCAAATAAGTAAAATTTCGGCAATTTTATCCCAAAATAAGGGGAATTTCTGCTTTTTTGCCCCAAAACAAAGAAAATTACTGCATGTTTTACGCCAAAATTAGGTGAATTTCTGCAATTTTTCTCCAAATTACGGTGATTTTCTCCCTTTTTCGCCGAAAATAAGGGGAATTTCTGCCATATTGCCGTGAAATAAGTGAAATTTCTGCAGTTTTACTCCGAAATAAAAGGAATTTCTTCCTTTTTGCCCCAAAATTAGGGGAATTTCTGCAATTTTGCTCCTAAATACGGGGAATTTCTTCCTTTTTGCCCGAAAATAAAGGGAATGTATACCTTTTTGCCATAAAAAGGGAAATTTCTTCATTTTTACCCCAAAATAAGGGGATTTTCCGCCTTTTTGCCTCAATAAGTGCAATTTCTGACTTTTCCCAAAAAATAAACGGAATTTCTGTCTTTTTGCCCCAAAATAAGGGGAATTTCTGACTTTTTGCCCTGAAATAAGTTAAATTTCTAAAATTTTTCCCCATAATAAGGGAAATGTCTGCTTTTTGCCCCAAAATAAAAGGAATTTCTGCATTCTTGCCCCGAAATAAGGGGAATTTCGGCCTTTTTTCCTCAAAATAAGAGGAATTTCTGCCTTTTGCCCCAAAGTATGGGGAATTCTTTCTTTTTGCCCCAAAATAAGAAAAATTTCTGCAATTTTGTACCAAAACAAAAGAAATTTCTGCCTTTTTTACCTGAAATAAGTGAAATTTCTGCAATTTTGCCCCAAAATAATTGAAATTTCTGCAAATTTGTCCCAAAATAAGGGAAATTTCTGGAATTTTGTCCAAAAATATGTGGAATTTCTTAGTTTTGCCTTAAAATAAAGAGAATTTCTGTCTTTTTGCCACAACATATAGGGAATTTCTGCCTTTTTGCCCCACAATTAGGGGAATTTCTGCAATTTTGCTCCAAAATTCGAGGAATTTCTGCTTTTTTGCCCGAAAATAAGGAAAATGTTTACCTTTTGCCACAAAAAATGGAAATTTCTTTATTTTTGCCCCAAAATAAGAGGAATTTCTGCCTTTTTACCTCAAAATAAGTGAAATTTCTGCCTTTTTACCCAAAAATATACGGAATTTCTGTATTTTTGCCCCAAAATAAAAGGAATTTATGAATTTTGCCCTGAAATAAGTGAAATTTCTGCAATTTTGCCCCAAAATAAGGGAAATTTCTGCCTTTTTGCCACAAAATAAGAGGAATTTTTGTCTTTTTTTCCTAAAATAAGAGGAATTTCAGCCTTTTTACCTAATAAGAAGGAGAATCTCTGCCTTTTTGCCCTAAAATATGGGGAATTTCTGTATTTTTGCCCTAAAATAAAGAAATTTTCTGCAATTTTTTACCAAAATAAAAGTAATTTCTGCCTTTTTGCCCCAAAATAAGAGAAATTTCTGTGTTTTTTCCTGAAATAAGTGAAATTTCTGTAATTTTGCCCCAAAGTAAAGGAGATTTCTGCAATTTTGCCCCAAAATAATGGACATTTCTGGAATTTTGCACCAAAAAAAGGGGAATTTCTGACTTTTTGCCTTGAAATAAGGAGCATTTCTGTCTTTTTGCCCCAAAATAATGTGAATTTCTGCATTTTCCCTCAAAATTAGGGGAATATGTGCAATTTTGCTTCAAAATACGGGGAATTTCTACCTTATTGCACCAAATAAAGGGAATTTCTGCCTTTTTGCACCAATAAAAGGGGAATTTCTGAAATTTTGCTCCAAAATACGGGGAATTTTTTTCCTTATTGCCCGAAATAAAGTGGAATTTCTGCCTATTTGCCCTGAAATATATGAAATTTCCGCAATTTTACTTCAAAATAAGGGCAATTTCTATTTGGCCCCAAAATTAGGAGAATTTCTGCTTTTTGCTCCAAAATAAGGCAAATTTCTGACTTTTTGCCCTGAAATAAGTGAAATTTCTGCAATTTTGCCCCAAAATAAGGGGAATTTCAGCATTTTACCTCCAAATAAGGGGAATTTCTGCCTTTTTGCCACAAAATATGGGGAATTTCTGCCTTATTGCCCACAAATAAGGAAAATTTTGCTTTTCTTCCGCAATTAACGGGAATTTCTGCCTTTTTGCCACAAAGTAAAGGGATTTCTGTCTTTTTGCCCCAAAATAACGGGAATTTCAGCCTTTTTACCTCAAAATAAGGGGAATTTCTGCCTTTTTCCAAAATATGGGGAATTTCTGACTTTTTGTTCCAAAATAAGGAAACTTTCTTCAATTTTGTACCAAAATAAACAAAATTTCTGCTTTTTGCCCCAATGTAAAAGTAATTTCTAACTTTTTGCCCTGAAATAAATGAAATTTCTGCAATTTTGCCCGAAAATAAGAGAAATTTGTGCTTTTTTGCCCCAAAATGTGGGGAATTTCTGCCTTTTAACTCCAAAATATGGGGTATTTCAGCATTTTACCTCAAAATAAGGGGAATTTCAGCCTTTTTGCACCAAAATATGGGGGATTTCTGACTTTTTGCCACAAAATAAGAAAAATTTCTGCAATTCTGTACCAAAATAAAAGAAATTTCTAAAATTTTGCCGCAAAATAAAGGAAATTTCTGATTGTTGCCCCGAAATATTGAGAATTTCTGTATTTTTGCCCCAAAATAAAGGGAATTTCTGCCTTTTTGCCCCAATATTAGCGGAGTTTCTGCAATTTTGCTTCAAAATACAGGGAATTTCTGCCTTTTTTCCCGAAAATAAAGGGAACTTCTGCCGATTTGCTTCAAATAGAGAGAATTTTTGCATTTTTGCCCCAATATTAGGGGATTTTCTGCAATTTTGCTCCAAAATACGGGGAATTTCTGCATTTTTGCCCGAAATTAAGGAGATTTTTTGCCTTTTTGCCCCCAATCAAAGGAAATTTCTGCAATTTTATCCCAAAATAAGGGGAATTTCTGCCTTTTTGCCCCCAAATAACGGGAATTTCTGCCTTTTTGCCCTGAAATATGTGAAATGTCTGCAATTTTACCCCAAATAAGGTAAATTTCTCCCTTTTTGCCACAAAATAATGGGAATTTCTGCCTTTTTGCCCCAAAATAAGAAAAATTTTTGCATTTATTCTCTGAAAGAAGTGAAATTTCTGCAATTTTGCCTTAAAATAAAAGAAATTTCTGCAATTTTTCCCCATAATAAAGAAATTTTCTGCAATTTTGCCCCAAAATAAAGGGAATTTCTGTTTTTTGTCCCGAAACAAGGGAAATTTCTGCAATTTTGCCTTAAAATAAGGGGAATTTCTGCCTTTTTGCCCCAAAACAAAGAAAATTACTGCATGTTTTACACCAAAATTAGGTGAATTTCTGCAATTTTTCTCCAAATTACGGTGATTTTCTCCCTTTTTCGCCGAAAATAAGGGGAATTTCTGCCATATTGCCGCGAAATAAGTGAAATTTCTGCAGTTTTACTCCGAAATAAAAGGAATTTCTTCCTTTTTGCCCCAAAATTAGGGGAATTTCTGCAATTTTGCTCCAAAATACAGGGAATTTCTACCTTTTTGCCCAAAAATAAAGGGAATGTATACCTTTTTGCCATAAAAAGGGAAATTTCTTCATTTTTACCCCAAAATAAGGGGATTTTCCGCCTTTTTGCCTCAATAAGTGCAATTTCTGACTTTTCCCAAAAAATAAACGGAATTTCTGTCTTTTTGCCCCAAAATAAGGGGAATTTCTGACTTTTTGCCCTGAAATAAGTTAAATTTCTAAAATTTTTCCCCATAATAAGGGAAATGTCTGCTTTTTGCCATAAAATAAAAGGAATTTCTGCATTCTTGCCCCAAAATAAGGGGAGTTTCGGCCTTTTTTCCTCAAAATAAGGGGAATTTCTGCCTTTTGCCCCAAAGTATGGGGAATTCTTCCTTTTTGCCCCGAAATAAAAAAAAATTTCTGCAATTTTGTACCAAAATAAAAGAAATTTCTGCCTTTTTGCCCCAAAATAAGAAAAATTTCTGCCTTTTTTACGTGAAATAATTGAAATTTCTGCAATTTTGCCCCATAATAAGGGAAATTTCTTCAATTTTTTCCCAAAGTAAAGGAAATTTCTGGAATTATGCCTCAAATAAGGGGAATTTCTGACTTTTTCCCCTTGAAAAACGGAGATATTCTTCCTTTTTGCACCAAAATAAGGAGAATTTCAGCCTTTTTCCCCTAAAATTATGAGATTTTCTGCAATTTTGCTTAAAAATACGGGGAATTTCTGCCTTTATGCCCCAAAATAAATGGAATTTCTGCATTTTTCCTCAAAATTAGGGGAATTTCTGCATTTTACCTCTAAATAAGGGGAATTCCTGCATTTTGCCCCAAAATATGGGGAATTTCTTCCTTTTCGTTCCAAAATAAGGAAAATTTTATCAATTTTGTACCAAAATAAAAGAAATTTCTGCTTTTTGCCCCAAAATAAAAGTAATTTCTGACTTTTTGCCCTGAAATAAATGAAATTTCTGCAATTTTGCCCGAAAATAAGGGAAATTTGTGCCTTTTTGCCCCAAAATGAGGGGAATTTCTGCCTTTTAACGCCAAAATATGGGGAAATTCAGCATTTTACCTCAAAATAAGAGGAATTTCAGCCTTTTTGCACCAAAATATGGGGAATTTCTTCCTTTTTGCCACAAAATAAGAAAAATTTCTGCAATTCTGTACCAAAATAAAAGAAATTTCTAAAATTTTGCCCCAAAATAAGGGAAATTTCTGATTTTTTCTCGGAAATAAGGAGAATTTCTGTATTTTTTCCCCAAAATAAAGGGAATTTCTGCCTTTTTGCCCCAAAAGTAGGGGAGTTTCTGCAATTTTGCTTCAAAATACAGGGAATTTCTGCCTCTTTTCCCGAAAATAAGGGGAACTTCTGCCGAATTGCCCCAAATAAATGGAATTTCTGCATTTTTGCCCCAATATTAGGGGAATTTCTGCAATTTTGCTTCAAAATACAAGGATTTTCTTCCTTTTTGCCCCCAAAAAAGGGAAATTTCTGCAATTTTATTCCAAAATAAAATGAATTTCTGCCTTTTTGCCCCCAAATAAGGGGAATTTCTGCCTTTTTGCCCTGAAATATGTGAAATGTCTGCAATTTTACCTCAAAATTAGGAGAAATTCTGCCTTTTTGCCCCAAAATAATGGGAATTTCTGCGTTTTTGCCCCAAAATAAGAAAAATTTTTTGTTTATTCTCAAATAAGTGAAATTTCTGCAATTTTGCTTTAAAATAAAAGAAATTTCTGCAATTTTTTCCCAAAATAAAGGAATTTTCTTCAATTTTGCCCCAAAATAAAGGGAATTTCTGTTGTTTGTCCCCAAATAAGGAAACTTTCTGCAATTTTTCCCTAAAATAAGGGGAATTTCTGCCTTTTGCCCCAAAACAAAGAAAATTACTGCATGTTTTACCCCAAAATTAGGTGAATTTCTGCAATTTTGCCCCAAAATACGGGGATTTTCTGCCTTTTTCGCCGAAAATAGGGAATTTCTGCCATTTTGCCGCGAAATAAGTAAAATTTCTTCAGTTTTACCTCAAAATAAGGGGAATTTCTGCCTTTTTGCCCCTAAATGAGGGGAATTTCTGCCTTTTGCCCCAAAATATGAGGAGTTTCAGCATTTTACCTCAAAATAAGGGGAATTTCAGTCTTTTTGCTCCAAAATACGGGTCATTTCTGCCTTTTTACCCAAAATTAAGTTGAATTTCTGCCTTTTTTTCCCGAAATAAGTGAAATATCTGCAATTTTTGCCAAAAATTAGGGATTTCATTTTTTTGCCCCAAAGTAAGGGGAATTTCTGCCATTTTGCCCTTAAATATTTGAAATTTCTGCAATTTTACCCCAAAATAAAAAGAATTTCTGACTTTTTGCCCCAAAATACGGGGAATTTCAGCCTTATTACCTCAAAATAAGGGGAATTTCTGCCATTTGCCCCAAAATACGGGGAATTTCTGCCATTTTGCCCTAAAATTATGAGAATTTCTGCAATTTTGCTTCAAAATACGGGGAATTTCTGCCTTTTAGCCCCAAAATAAAAAGAATTTCTGCATTTTTCCTCAAAATTAGGGGAATTTTTGCATTTTACCTATAAATAAAGGGAATTCCTGCATTTTGCCCCAAAATATGGGGAATTTCTGACTTTTTGTTCCAAAATAAAGAAAATTTCTTCAATTTTGTACCAAAATAAAAGAAATTTCTGCTTTTTGCCCCAAAATAAAAGTAATTTCTGAATTTTTGCCCTGATATAAATGAAATTTCTGCAATTTTGCCCGAAAATAAGTGAAATTTGTGCCTTTTTGCCCCAAAATGAGGTGAATTTCTGTTTTTTAACCCCAAAATATGCAGAATTTCAGCATTTTACCTCAAAATAAAGGGAATTTCAGCCTTTTTGCACCAAAATATGGGGAATTTCTGCCTTTTTGCCACAAAATAAGAAAAATATCTGCAATTCTGTACCAGAATAAAAGAAATTTCTAAAATTTTGCGCCAAAATAAGGAAAATTTCTGATTTTTTTCCCCGAAATAAAAAGATTTTTTGTATTTTTGCCCCAAAATAAAGGGTATTTCTGCCTTTTTGCCCCAAAATAATGGGTGTTTCTGCAATTTTTCTTCAAAATACAGGGAATTTCTGCCTCTTTTCCCGAAAATAATAGGAACTTTTGCCGATTTGCCCCAAATAAAGGGAATTTCTGCAATTTTGCTCCAAAATACGAGGAATTTCTGCCTTTTTGCCCGAAAATAAGGGGAATGCATACCTTTTTGCCATAAAAAAGGGAAATTTCTTCATTTTTGCCCCAAAATAAGGCGAATTTCTGCCTTTTTGCCTTTAAATAAGTGGAATTTCTGTCTTATTCCCCCAAAACAAAGGGAATTTTTGTCTATTTTGCCCCAAAATAAGGGGAATTTCTGGCTTATTACCCTGAAATAAGTGAAATTTCTTCAATTTTGCCCTAATATAAGAAAAATTTCTGCCTTTTTGCCACAAAATAAGGGGAATTTCAGCCTTTTTACCTCAAAATAAGGGGAATTTCTGCATTTTTGCCACAAAATATTAAGAATTTCTTCCTTTTTGCCAAAAATTAGGGGAGTTTCTGCAATTTTGCTTCAAAATACAGGGAATTTCTGCCTCTTTCCCCGAAAATAAGAGGAACTTCTGACTTTTTGCCCCAAATAAATGGAATTTCTGCATTTTTGCCCCAATATTAGGAAAATATCTGCAATTTTGCTCCAAAATACGGGGAATTTTTGCCTTTTTGTCCGAAATTAAGGGGATTTTCTGTTTTTTGCCCCCAAATAAGTAAAATTTCGGCAATTTTATCCCAAAATAAGGGGAATTTCTGCTTTTTTGCCCCAAAATAAAGAAAATTTCTGCTTTTTTGCCCCAAAATAAGAAAAATTTTGATTTTTTTCTCTGAAATAAGTGAAATTTCTGCAATTTTGCCCTAAAATAAGAGAAATTTCTGCAATTTTACCCCATAATAAAGGAAATTTCTGCATTTTTCCCCAAATTAAGGGAATTTCTGTTTTTTGGCCCCAAATATAAGAAATTTCTGCAATTTTGCCCTAAAATAAGGGGAATTTCTGACTTTTTCCCCAAAATAAGAAGAATTTCTGCCCTTTAGCCCCAAAATAAAAGGAATTTCTTCATTTTCCACCAATATCAGGGGAATTTCTGCGTTTTACCTCTAAATAAATGGAATTTCTGGATTTTATCCCAAAAAATGGTGAATTTCTGCCTTTTTGTTCCAAAAAAAGGAAAATTTCTTAAATTTTGTACCATAATAAAAGAAATTTCTGCTTTTTGCCACAAAATAAGGGGAATTTCTGACTTTTTACCCTGAAATAAATGAAATTTCTGCAATTTTGCCTAAAATAAGGGAAATTTGTGCCTTTTTGCCCCAAAATGAGGGGAATTTCTGCCTTTTAACCCCAAAATATGAGGAATTTCAGCATTTTACCTCAAAATACAGGGAATTTCTGCCTCTTTTCCCGAAAATAAGGGGAACTTCTGCCGATTTGCCCCAAATACAGGGAATTTCTGCATTTTTGCCCCAATATTTAGGGAATTTCTGCAATTTTGCTTTAAAATACGAGGAATTTCTGCCTTTTTGCCCAAAATTAAGGGGATTTTCTGCCTTTTTGCTTCCAAAGAAGAAAAATTTCTGCAATTTTATACCAAAATAAAAGGAATTTCTGCATTTATGCTCTCAAATAACGGGAATTTCTGCCTTTTTGCCCTGAAATATGTGAAATGTCTGCAATTTTACCCCAAAATAAAGTGAATTTCTACCTTTTTGCCCCAAAATAATGGGAATTTCTGCCTTTTTGCCCCAAAATATGAAAAATTTTTGATTTTTTTCTCTGAAATATGTGAAATTTCTGCAATTTTGCCTTAAAATAAAAGAAATTTCTGCAATTTTTCCCCATAATAAAGGAATTTTTTGCAATTTTGCCCAAAAATAAGGGGAATTTCTGTTTTTTGTCCCCAAATAAGGGAAATTTCTGCAATTTTGCTCTAAAATACGGGGAATTTCTGCTTTTTTGCCCGAAAATAAGGGGAATGTTTACCTTTTTCCACAAAAAAAGGAAATTTCTTCATTTTTGCCCCAAAATAAGAGGAATTTCTGCCTTTTTACGTCAAAATAAGTGAAATTTCTGCCTTTTTACTCAAAAATATACGGAATTTCTGTATTTTTGCCCCAAAATAAAAGGAATTTTTGAATTATGCCCTGAAATAAATGAAATTTCTCCAATTTTGCCTCAAAATAAGAGAAATTTCTGCTTTTTTGCCACAAAATAAGGGGAATTTCTGTCTTTTTGCCACAAAATAAAAGGAATTTCAGCCTTTTTACCTAATAATAAGAGGAATCTCTCCTTTTTGCCCTAAAATATGGGGAATTTCTGTATTTTTGCCCCAAAATAAAAAAATTTTCTGCAATTTTGTACCAAAATAAAAGTAATTTCTGCCTTTTTGCCCCAAAATTAGAGAAATTTCTGCCTTTTTTCCCTGAAATAAGTGAAATTTCTGTAATTTTGCCCAAAAATTAGAGAGATTTCTGCAATTTTGCCGCAAAATAAAGGAAATTTCTGGAATTTTGCCCCAAAATAAGGGGAATTTCTGACTTTTTGCCCTGAAATAAAAAGAATTTCTGTCTTTTTGCCCCAAAATAATGTGAATTTCTGCATTTTCCCTCAAAATTAGGGGAATATGTGCAATTTTGCTTCAAAATACGGGGAATTTTTGCCTTATTGCACCAAAATAAAAGGAATTTCTGCATTTTGCACCAATATAAGGGGAATTTCTCAAATTTTGCTCCAAAATACAGGGAATTTTTGCCTTATTGCCCGAAATAAAGTGGAATTTCTGCCTTTTTGCCCTGAAATATTTGAAATTTCCGCAATTTTACCCCAAAATAAGGGGAATTTCTGTTTTTGGCCCCAAAATTAGGAGAATTTCTGCTTTTTGCCCCAAATTAAGGCAAATTTCTGACTTTTTGCCCTGAAGTAAGTGAAATTTCTGCAATTTTGCCTTAAAATAAGGGGAATTTCTGCCTTTTTGCCAAAATTATGGGAATTTCAGCATTTTACCTTCAAATAAGAAGAATTTCTGCCTTTTTGCCACAAAATATGGGGAATTTCTGCCTTATTGCCCACAAATAAGGAAAATTTTTGCTTTTCTGCCCCAATTAATGGGAATTTCTGCCTTTTTGCCACAAAGTAAAGGGAATTTCTGCCTTTTTGCCCCAAAATAACAGGAATTTCACCCTTTTTACCACAAAATAAGGGGAATTTCTGCCTTTTTCCTAAAACATGGGGAATTTCTGACTTTTTGTTCTAAAATAAGGAAAATTTCTTCAATTTTGTACCAAAATAAAAGAAATTTCTGCTTTTTGCCCCAAAATAAAAGTAATTTCTGAATTTTTGCCCTGAAATAAATGAAATTTCTGCAATTTTGCCTGAAAATAACGGAAATTTGTGCCTTTTTGCCACAAAATGAGGGGAATTTCTGCCTTTTAACCCCAAAATATTGGGAATTTCAGCATTTTACCTCAAAATAAGGGGAATTTCAGCCTTTTTGCACAAAAATACGGGGAATTTCTGCCTTTTTGCCACAAAATAAGAAAAATTTCTGCAATTCTGTACCAAAATAAAAGAAATTTCTAAAATTTTGCCCCAAAATAAGGGAAATTTCTGATTTTTGCCCCGAAATAAGGAGAATTTCTGTATTTTTGCTTCCCAAAAAAGGAATTTCTGCCTTTTTGCCCCAAAATTAGGGGAGTTTCTGCAATTTTGCTTCAAAATACAGGGAATTTCTGCCTCTTTTCCCGAAAATAAGGGGAACTTTTGCCGATTTGTCCCAAATAAAGGGAATTTCTGCATTTTTGCCCCAATATTTAGGGAATTTCTGCAATTTTGCTTTAAAATATGAGGAATTTCTGCCTTTTTGTCCAAAATTAAGGGGATTTTCTGCATTTTTGCCCCCAAACAAGGGAAATTTCTGCAATTTTATCCCAAAATAAAAGAAATTTCTGCCTTTATGCCCTCAAATAACGGGAATTTCTGCCTTTTTGCCCTGAAATATGTGAAATGTCTGCAATTTTACCCCAAAATAAGGTGAATTTCTAACTTTTTGCCCCAAAGTAATGGGAATTTCTGCCTTTTTGCCCCAAAATATGAAAAATTTTTGCTTTTTTCTCTGAAATATGTGAAATTTCTGGAATTTTGCCTTAAAAAAAGAAAATTTCTGCAATTTTTCCCCATAATAAAGGAATTTTTTGCAAGTTTGCCCCAAAATAAGGGGAATTTCTGTTTTTTGTCTTCAAATAAGGGAAATTTCTGAAATTTTGCCCTAAAATAAGGGGAATTTCTGCCTTTTGCCTCAAAATAAGGAGAATTTCTACCTTTTTGCCCCAAAACAAAGAAAATTACTGCATGTTTTACGCCAAAATTAGGTGAATTTCTGCAATTTTGCTCCAAAATACGGGGATTTTCTGCCTTTTTCACAGAAAATAAGGGGAATTTCTGCCATTTTGCCGCGAAATAAGTGAAATTTCTGCAGTTTTACCCCAAAATAAGGGGAATTTCTGCCTTTTTGCCACAAAATTAGGGGAATTTCTGCAATTTTGCTCCAAAATACAGGGAATTTCTGCCTTTTTGCCCGAAAATAAAGGGAATGTATACCTTTTGCCATAAAAAGGGAAATTTCTTCATTTTTACCCCCAAATAAGGGGATTTTCCGCCTTTTTGACTCAAAATAAGTGCAATTTCCGACTTTTTTCCAAAAATAAATAGAATTTCTGTCTTTTTGCCCAAAAAATAAGGGGAATTTCCGACTTTTTGCCCTGAAATAAGTTAAATTTCAAAAAATTTTCCCCAAAATAATTGAAATTTCTGCAGTTTTGCCCAAAAATAAGTGGAATTTCTGTATTTTTGCCCCAAAATAAGGGAAATTTCTGCCTTTTTACCTCAAAATAAGGGAAATTTCTGCATTTTTTGCCACAAAATATAAGGAATTTCTGCCTTTTTGTTCCAAAATAAGAAAAATTTCTGCCTTTTTTCCCTGAAATTAGTGAAATTTCTGCAATTTTAGCCCAAATTGAAATTTCTGCAATTTTGTCCCAAAATAAGAGAAATTTCTGGAATTTTGCCCCAAAATAAGTGGAATTTCTGAGTTATGCCCCAAAAAAAAAAGAATTTTTGTCTTTTTGCCCCAACATATAGGGAATTTCTGCCTTTTAGCCCCACAATTAGGAGAATTTCTGCAATTTTGCTCCAAAATACGGGGAATTTCTGCTTTTTTGCCCGAAAATAAGGGGAATGTTTACCTTTTGCCACAAAAAGGGAAATTTCTTCATTTTTGCCCCAAAATAAGAGGAATTTCTGCCTTTTTACGTCAAAATATGTGAAATTTCTGCCTTTTTACTCAAAAATATACGGAATTTCTGTATTTTTGCCCCAAAATAAAAGGAATTTTTGAATTATGCTCTGAAATAAATGAAATTTCTCTAATTTTGCCTCAAAAAAAAGAAATTTCTGCTTTTTTGCCACAAAATAAGGGGAATTTCTGTCTTTTTGCCCTAAAATAAAAGGAATTTCAGCCTTTTTACCTAATAATAAGGGGAATATCTCCTTTTTGCCCTAAAATATGGGGAATTTCTGTATTTTTGCCCCAAAATAAAAAAATTTTCTGCAATTTTGTACCAAAATAAAAGTAATTTCTGCCTTTATGCCCCAAAATAAGAGAAATTTCTGCGTTTTTTCCCTGAAATAAGTGAAATTTCTGTAATTTTGCCCCAAAATTAGGGAGATTTCTGCAATTTTGCCCCAAAATAAAGGAAATTTCTGGAATTTTGCCCCAAAATAAAGGGAATTTCTGACTTTTGGCACTGAAATTAGGAAAATTTCTGTCTTTTTGCCCCAAAATAATGTGAATTTCTGCATTTTCCCTCAAAATTAGGGGAATATGTGCAATTTTGCTTCAAAATACAGGGAATTTTTGCATTATTGCACCAAAATAAAAGGAATTTCTGCATTTTTGCACCAATATAAGGGGAATTTCTGAAATTTTGCTCCAAAATACGGGCAATTTTTGCCTTATTGCCCGAAATAAAGAGGAATTTCTGCCTTTTTGCCCTGAAATATTTGAAATTTCCGCAATTTTACCCCAAAATAAGGGGAATTTTTGTTTTTGGCCCCAAAATTAGGAGAATTTCTGCTTTTTGCCCCAAATTAAGGCAAATTTCTGACTTTTTGCCCTGAAGTAAGTGAAATTTCTCCAATTTTGCCCCAAAATAAGGGGAATTTCTGCCTTTTTGCCAAAATAAAGGGAATTTCAGCATTTTACCTTCATATAAGAAGAATTTCTGCCTTTTTGCCACAAAATATGGGGAATTTCTGCCTTATTGCACACAAATAAGGAAAATTTTTGCTTTTGTGCCCCAATTAATGGGAATTTCTGCCTTTTTGCCACAAAGTAAAGGGAATTTCTGCCTTTTTGCCCCAAAATAACGGGAATTTCAGCCTTTTTACCCCAAAATAAGGGGAATTTCTGACTTTTTTCCCGAAAATAATAAGAATGCATACCTTTTTGCCATAAAAAAGGGAAATTTCTTCATTTTTGCTCCAAAATAAAAGGAATTTCTGCTTTTTGGCCTCTAAATAAGTGGAATTTCTGTTTTTTCCCTTAAAACAAAGGGAATTTCTGTCTTTTTTGCCACAAAATAAAGAGAATTTCTGACTTATTACCCTGAATTAAGTGAAATTTCTGCAATTTTGCCCCATAATAAGGAAAATTTCTGCCCTTTTGCATCCAATAATGGGGAATTTCAGCTTTTACTTGAAAATAATGGTAATTTCTGTATTTTTGCCCCAAAATATGGGAAATTTCTGCCTTTTTGCCCCAAACTAGGAAAATTTTTGCAATTTTGTACCAAAATAAAAGAAATTTCTGCCTTTTTGCCCCAAAATGAGAAAATTTCTGCTCTTTTTCTGAAATAAGTGAAATTTCTGCAATTTTGCCCCAAAATAAGTCAAATCTCTGCAATTTTGCCCCAAAATAAGAGAAATTTCTGGAATTTTGCCCCAAAGTAAGTGGAATTTCTTAGTTTTGCCCAAAAATAAGGAGAATTTCTGTCTTTTTGCCCCAACATATAGGGAATTTCTGCCTTTTTACCCCACAATTAGGGGAATTTCTGCAATTTTGCCCGAAAATAAGAGAAATTTCTGCCTTTTCGCCTCCAAATAAGGGGAATTTCAAACTTTTTACCTCAAAATAACGGGAATTTCTGCATTTTTGCCCCAAAATATGGGAAATTCTGCTTTTTTGCCTCAAAATAAGAAAAATTTCTGCAATTTTGTACAAAATAAAAGAAATTTCTGCCTTTTTGCCCCAAAATAAAAAAATTCTGCTTTTTTTCTTAAATAAGTGAAATTTCTGCAATTTTGCCCCAAAATAAATGAAATTTCTGAGTTTTGCCCCAAAATAAGAAGAATTTCTGTCTTTTTGCCCCAACATATTGGGAATTTCTGCATTTTTGCCCCACAATTAGGGGAATTTCTGCAATTTTGATCCAAAATACGGGGAATTTCTGGTATTTTGCCCGAAAATAAAAAGAATGCATAACTTTTTGCCATAAAAAAGAGAAATTTCTTCATTTTTGCTCCAAAATAAGGGGAATTTCTGCTTTTTTGCCTATAAATAAATGGAATTTCTGATTTTTACCCCCAAAACAAAGGGAATTTCTGTCTTTTTTGCCCCAAAATAAAGAAAATTTCTGACTTATTACCCTGAAATAAGTGAAATTTCAGCAATTTTGCCCCAAAATAAGGGAAATTTCTGGCTTTTTGCCCACAAATAAGGGGAATTTCAGCCTTTTTACCTGAAAATAAAAAGGAATTTCTGCATTTTTGCCCCAAAATATGGGAAATTTCTGACTTTTTGCCCCAAAATAAGAAAAATATCTTCAATTTTGTACCAAAATAAAAGAAAATTCTGCCTTTTTGACCCAAAATAAGAAATTTTTTGCTTTACTTTTGAAATAAGTCAAATTTCTGCAATTTTGCCCCAAAATAAGGGAAATTTCTGGAATTTTTCCCCAAAATATGTGGAATTTCTGAGTTTTGCCCCAAAATAAGGAGAATTTCTGTCTTTTTGCCCCAACATATAGGGAATTTCTGCCTTTATGCCCCACAATTAGGGGAATTTCTGCAATTTTGCTCCAAATTACGGGGAATTTCTGCCTTTTTGCCCGAAAATAAGAAAATTTCTGCTTTTTTTCTGAAATAAGTGAAATTTCTGCAATTTTGCCCCAACATAAGAGAAATTTCTGCAATTTTGCCCTAAAATAAGGAAAATTTCTGGAATTTTGCCGCAAAATGAGTGGAATTTCTGAGTTTTGCCCCAAAATAAAGAGAATCTGTCTTTTTGCCCCAACATATAGGGAATATATGTCTTTTTGCACCACAATTAGGGGAATTTCTGCAATTTTGCTTCAAACTACCGGGAATTTCTGCCATTTTGCCGAAAATAAGAAGAATGCATACCTTTTTGCCATAAAAAAGGGAAATTTCTTGATTTTTGCTCCAAAATAAAGGGAATTTCTGCTGTTTTTCCTCTAAGTAAGTGGAATTTCTGTCTTTTTCCCCCAAAACAAAGGGAATTTCTGTCTTTTTTGCCCCAAAATAAGGAAAATTTCTGACTTATTACCCTGAAATAAGTGAAATTTCTGCAATTTTGCCACAAACTAAAAGAAATTTCTGTCGTTTTGCCCCCAAATATGTGGAATTTCAGCCTTTTTACCTTAAAATAAGGGGAATTTCTGCCTTTTTGCCACCAAATAAGAAAAATTTCTGCAATTTTGTACCAAAATAAAAGAAATTTCTGCCTTTTTGCCCCAAAATAAGAAAATTTCTGCTTTTTTTTCTGAAATAAGTGAAATTTCTGCAATTTTGCCCCAAAATAAGTGAAATTTCTGAGTTTTGCCCCGAAATAAGGAGAATTTCTGACTTTTTGCCCCATCATATAGGAAATTTCTGCCTTTTTGCCCCACAATTAGGGGAATTTCTGAAATTTTGCTCCAAATTACGGGGAATTTCTGCTTCTTTGCCCAAAAATAGGAAGAATGCCTACCTTTCAGCCATAAAAAAGGGAAATTTCTTCATTTTAGCTCCAAAATAAGGGGAATTTCTGCTTTTTTGCCTCTAAATAAGTGGAATTTCTGTCTTTTTTCCCCAGAACAAAGGGAAATTTTGTCTTTTTTGCCCCAAAATAAGGAAAATTTCTGACTTATTACCCTGAAGTAAGTGAAATTTCTGCAATTTTGCCCCAAAATAAGGGAAATTTCTGCATTTTTGCCCCCAAATAAGGGGAATTTCAGCCTTTTTGCACCAAAATATGGGGAATTTCTGCCTTTTTGCCACAAAATAAGAAAAATTTCTGCAATTCTGTACCAAAATAAAAGAAATTTCTAACATTTTGCCCCAAAATAAGGGAAATTTCTGATTTTTGCCCCGAAATAAGGAGAATTTCTGTATTTTTGCCCCCCAAAAAGGAATTTCTGCCTTTTTGCCCCAAAATTAGGGGAGTTTCTGCAATTTTGCTTCAAAATACAGGGAATTTCTGCCTCTTTTCCCGAAAATAAGGGGAACTTTTGCCGATTTACCCCAAGTAAAGGGAATTTCTGCATTTTTGCCCCAATAATTAGGGAATTTCTGCAATTTTGCTTTAAAATACTAGGAATTTCTGCCTTTTTGCTCAAAATTAAGGGGATTTTCTGCATTTTTGCCCCCAAACAAGGGAAATTTCTGCAATTTTATCCCAAAATAAAAGGAATTTCTGCCTTTATGCCCTCAAATAACGGGAATTTCTGCCTTTTAGCCCTGAAATATGTGAAATGTCTGCAATTTTACCCCAAAATAAGGTGAATTTCTACCTTTTTGCCCCAAAGTAATGGGAATTTCTGCCTTTTTGCCCCAAAATATGAAAAATTTTTGCTTTTTTTCTCTGAAATATGTGAAATTTCTGCAATTTTACCTTAAAATAAAAGAAATTTCTGCAATTTTTCCCCATAATAAAGGAATTTTTTGCAAGTTTGCCCCAAAATAAGGGGAATTTCTGTTTTTTGTCTTCAAATAAGGGAAATTTCTGAAATTTTGCCCTAAAATAAGGGGAATTTCTGCCTTTTGCCTCAAAATAAGGAGAATTTCTACCTTTTTGCCCCAAAACAAAGAAAATTACTGCATGTTTTACGCCAAAATTAGGTGAATTTCTGCAATTTTGCTCCAAAATACGGGGATTTTCTGCCTTTTTCACAGAAAATAAGGGGAATTTCTGCCATTTTGCCGCGAAATAAGTGAAATTTCTGCAGTTTTACCCCAAAATAAGAGGAATTTCTGCCTTTTTGCCCCAAAATTAGGGGAATTTCTGCAATTTTGCTCCAAAATACGGGGAATTTCTGCCTTTTTGCCCGAAAATAAAGGGAATGTATACCTTTTTGCCATAAAAAAGGAAATTTCTTTATTTTTACCCCAAAATAAGGGGATTTTCTGCCTTTTTGACTCAAAATAAGTTCAATTTCTGACTTTTTTCCAAAAATAAATGGAATTTCTGTCTTTTTTTTCCCCAAAATAAGGGGAATTTCCGACTTTTTGCCATGAAATAAGTTAAATTTCAAAAAATTTTCCCCAAAATAATTGAAATTTCTGCAGTTTTGCCCAAAAATAAGTGGAATTTCTGTATTTTTGCCCCAAAATAAGGGAAATTTCTGCCTTTTTACCTCAAAATAAGGGAAATTTCTGCATTTTTGCCACAAAATATAAGGAATTTCTGCCTTTTTGCCACAAAATAAGTAAAATTTCTGCCTTTTTTCCCTGAAATAAGTGAAATTTCTGCAATTTTGGCCCAAAAAAATTGAAATTTCTGCAATTTTGTCCCAAAATAAGAGAAATTTCTGGATTTTTGCCCCAAAATAAGTGGAATTTCTGAGTTTTGCCCCAAAATAAAAAGAATTTCTGTCTTTATGCCCCAACATATAGGGAAATTCTGCCTTTTAGCCCCACAATTAGGGGAATTTCTGCAATTTTGCTCCAAAATACGGGAAATTTCTGCTTTCTTGCCCGAAAATAAGGGGAATGTTTACCTTTTGCCACAAAAAAGGGAAATTTCTTCATTTTTGCCCCAAAATAAGAGGAATTTCTGCCTTTTTACGTCAAAATATGTGAAATTTCTGCCTTTTTACTCAAAAATATACGGAATTTCTGTATTTTGCCCCCAAATTAAAAGGATTTTTTGAATTATGCCCTGAAAGAAATGAAATTTCTCCTATTTTGCCTCAAAATAAGGGAAATTTCTGCTTTTTTGCCACAAAATAAGAGGAATTTCTGTCTTTTTGCTTTAAAATAAAAGGAATTTCAGCCTTTTTACCTAATAATAAGGGGAATCTCTCCTTTTTGCCCTAAAATATGGGGAATTTGTGTATTTTTGCCCCCAAATAAAAAAATTTTCTGCAATTTTGTACCAAAATAAAAGTAATTTCTGCCTTTATGCCCCAAAATAAGAGAAATTTCTGCGTTTTTTCCCTGAAATAAGTGAAATTTCTTTAATTTTTCCCCAAAATTAGGGAGATTTCTGCAATTTTGCCCCAAAATAATAAAAATTTCTGGAATTTTGCCCCAAAATAAAGGGAATTTCTGACTTTTGGCCCTGAAATAAGGAGAATTTCTGTCTTTTTGCCCCAAAATAATGTGAATTTCTGCATTTTCCCTCAAAATTAGGGGAATATGTGCAATTTTGCTTCAAAATACGGGGAATTTTTGCCTTATTGCACCAAAATAAAAGGAAATTCTGCATTTTTGCACCAATATAAGGGGAATTTCTGAAATTTTGCTTCAAAATACGGGGAATTTTTGCCTTATTGCCAGAAATAAAGTGGAATTTCTGCCTTTTTGCTCTGAAATATTTGAAATTTCTGCAATTTTACCCCAAAATAAGGGGAATTTCTGTTTTTGGCCCCAAAATTAGGAAAATTTCTGCTTTTTGCCCCAAATTAAGGCAAATTTCTGACTTCTTGCCCTGTAATAAGTGAAATTTCTGCAATTTTGCCCCAAAATAAGGGGAATTTCTGCCTTTTTGCCAAAATAAGGGGAATTTCAGCATTTTACCTTCAAATAAATGGAATTTCTGCCTTTTTGCCACAAAATATGGGGAATTTCTGCCTTATTGCCCCCAAATAAGGAAAATTTTTGCTTTTCTGCCCCAATTAATGGGAATTTCTGCCTTTTTGTCACAAAGTAAAGGGAATTTCTGCCTTTTTGCCACAAAGTAAAGGGAATTTCTGCTTTTTTGCCCCATATAACGGGAATTTCAGCCTTTTTACCCCAAAATAAGGGGAATTTCTGCCTTTTGCCCAAAATATGGGGAATTTCTGACTTTTTGTTCCAAAATAAGGAAATTTCTCAATTTTGTACCAAAATAAAAGAAATTTCGGCTTTTTGCCCCAAAATAAAAGTAATTTCTGACTTTTTGCCCTGAAATAAATGAAATTTCTGCAATTTTGCCCGAAAATAAGAGAAATTTGTGCCTTTTGCCCCAAAATGAGGGGAATTTCTGCCTTTTAACCCCAAAATATGGGGAATTTCAGCATTTTACCTCAAAATAAGGGGAATTTCAGATTTTTTGCACCAAAATATGGGGAATTTCTTCCTTTTTGCCACAAAATAAGAAAAATTTCTGCAATTCTGTACCAAAATAAAAGAAATTTCTAACATTTTCCCCCAAAATAAGGGAAATTTCTGATTTTTGCCCCGAAATAAGGAGAATTTCTGTATTTTTGCCCCCCAAAAAAAGGAATTTCTGCCTTTTGCCCCAAAATTAGGGGAGTTTCTGCAATTTTGCTTCAAATACAGGGAATTTCTGCATATTTCCCGAAAGTAAGGGGAACTTCTGCCGATTTGACCCAAATAAAGGGAATTTCTGCATTTTTGCCCCAATATTTAGGGAATTTCTGCAATTTTGCTTTAAAATACGGGGAATTTCTGCCTTTTTGCCCAAAATTAAGGGGATTTTCTGCTTTTCTGCGCCCTAACAAGGGAAATTTCTGCAATTTTATCCAAAAATAAAAGGAATTTCTGTCTTTATGCCCTCAAATAACGGGAATTCCTGCCTTTTTGCCCTGAAATATGTGAAATGTCTGCAGTTTTACCCCAAAATAAGGTGAATTTCTACCTTTTTGCCCCAAAATAATGGGAATTTCTGCCTTTTTGCCCCAAAATATGAAAAATTTTTGCTTTTTTTCTTTGAAATATGTGAAATTTCTGCAATTTTGCCTTAAAATTAAAGAAATTTCTGCAATTTTTCCCCATAATAAAGAATTTTTTTGCAATTTTGCCCCAAAATAAGGGGAATTTCTGTTTTTTGTCCCCAAATAAGGGAAATTTCTGAAATTTTGCCCTAAAATAAGGGGAATTTCTGCCTTTTGCCCCAAATTAAGGAGAATTTCTGCCTTTTTGCCCCAAAACAAAGAAAATTACTGCATGTTTTACGCCAAAATTAGGTGAATTTCTGCAATTTTGCTCCAAAATACAGGGATTTTCTGCCTTTTTCGCAGAAAATAAGGGGAATTTCTGCCATTTTGCCGCGAAATAAGTGAAATTTCTGCAGTTTTACCCCAAAATAAGGAAAATTTCTGCTTTTTTGCCCCAAAATTAGGGGAATTTCTGCAATTTTGCTCCAAAATACGGGGAATTTCTTCCTTTTTGCCCGAAAATAAAGGGAATGTATATCTTTTTGCCATAAAAAGGGAAATTTCTTCATTTTTACCCCAAAATAAGGGGATTTTCAGCCTTTTTGACTCAAAATAAGTGCAATTTCTGACTTTATTCCAAAAATAAATGGAATTTCTGTCTTTTTGCCCCAAGATAAGGGGAATTTCCGACTTTTTGCCCTGAAATATGTTAAATTTCAAAAATTTTTCCCCAAAATAATTGAAATTTCTGCAGTTTTGCCCCAAAATAAGGAAAATTTCTGTATTTTTGCCCCAAATTAAGGGAAATTTCTGCCTTTTTACCTCAAAATAAGGAAAATTTTTGCATTTTTTGCCACAAAATATAAGGAATTTCTGCCTTTTTGCCACAAAATAAGTAAAATTTCTGCGTTTTTTCCCTGAAATAAGTGAAATTTCTGCAATTTTGGCCCAAAAAAATTGAAATTTCTGCAATTTTGTCCCAAAATAAGAGAAATTTCTGGAATTTTGCCCCAAAATAAGTGGAATTTCTGAGTTTTGCCCCAAAATAAAAAGAATTTCTGTCTTTATGCCCCAACATATAGGGAAATTCTGCCTTTTAGCCCCACAATTAGGGGAATTTCTGCAATTTTGCTCCAAAATACGGGAAATTTCTGCTTTCTTGCCCGAAAATAAGGGGAATGTTTACCTTTTGCCACAAAAAAGGGAAATTTCTTCATTTTTGCCCTAAAATAAGAGGAATTTCTGCCTTTTTACGTCAAAATATGTGAAATTTCTGCCTTTTTACTCAAAAATATACGGAATTTCTGTATTTTTGCCCCAAAATAAAAGGATTTTTTGAATTATGCCCTGAAAGAAATGAAATTTCTCCTATTTTGCCTCAAAATAAGGGAAATTTCTGCTTTTTGCCACAAAATAAGAGGAATTTCTGTCTTTTTGACCTAAAATAAAAGAAATTTCAGCCTTTTTACCTAACAATAAGGGGAATATCTCCTTTTTGCCCTAAAATATGGGAAATTTCTGTATTTTTGCCCCAAAATAAAAAAATTTTCTGCAATTTTGTACCAAAATAAAAGTAATTTCTGCCTTTATGCCCCAAAATAAGAGAAATTTCTGCGTTTTTTCCCTGAAATAAGTGAAATTTCTGTAATTTTGCCCCAAAATTAGGGAGATTTCTGCAATTTTGCCACAAAATAAAGGAAATTTCTGGAATTTTGCCCCAAAATAAACGGAATTTCTGACTTTTGGCCCTGAAATAAGGAGAATTTCTGTCTTTTTGCCCCAAAATAATGTGAATTTCTGCATTTTCCCTCAAAATTAGGGGAATATGTGCAATTTTGCTTCAAAATACGGGGAATTTTTGCCTTATTGCACCAAAATAAAAGGAATTTCTGCATTTTTGCACCAATATAAGGGGAATTTCTGAAATTTTGCTCCAAAATACGGGGAATTTTTGCCTTATTTCCCGAAATAAAGTGGAATTTCTGCCTTTTTGCCCTGAAATATTTGAAATTTCTGCAATTTTACCCCAAAATAAAGGGAATTTCTGTTTTTGGCCCCAAAATTAGGAAAATTTCTGCTTTTTGCCCCAAATTAAGGCAAATTTCTGACTTTTTGCCCTGTAATAAGTGAAATTTCTGCAATTTTGCCCCAAAATAAGGGGAATTTCTGCCTTTTTGCCAAAAAAAAAAAAAGAATTTCAGCATTTTACCTTCAAATAAGGGGAATTTCTGCCTTTTTGCCACAAAATATGGGGAATTTCTGCCTTATTGCCCCCAAATAAGGAAAATTTTTGCTTTTCTGCCCCAATTAATGGGAATTTCTGCCTTTTTGTCACAAAGTAAAGGGAATTTCTGCCTTTTTGCCACAAAGTAAAGGGAATTTCTGTTTTTTTGCCCCATATAACGGGAATTTCAGCCTTTTTACCCCAAAATAAGGGGAATTTCTGCCTTTTGCCCAAAATATGGTGAATTTCTGACTTTTTGTTCCAAAATAAGGAAAATTTCTTCAATTTTGTACCAAAATAAAAGAAATTTCTGCTTTTTGCTCCAAAATAAAAGTAATTTCTGACTTTTTGCCCTGAAATAAATGAAATTTCTGCAATTTTGCCCGAAAACAAGGGAAATTTGTGCCTTTTTGCCCCAAAATGAGGGGAATTTCTGCGTTTTAACCCCAAAATATGGGGAATTTCAGCATTTTACTTCAAAATAAGGGGAATTTCAGCCTTTTTGCACCAAAATATGGGGAATTTCTTCCTTTTTGCCACAAAAAAGAAAAATTTCTGCAATTCTGTACCAAAATAAAAGAAATTTCTAACATTTTGCCCCAAAATAAGGGAAATTTCTGATTTTTGCCCCGAAATAAAAAGAATTTCTGTATTTTTGACCCCCCAAAAAAAGAATTTCTGCCTTTTGCCCCAAAATTAGGGGAGTTTCTGCAATTTTGCTTCAATTACAGGGAATTTCTGCCTATTTCCTGAAAGTAAGGGGAACTTCTGCCGATTTGCCCCCAATAAAGGAAATTTCTGCATTTTTGCCCCAATATTTAGGGAATTTCTGCAATTTTGCTTTAAAAAACGGGGAATTTCTGCCTTTTTGCCCAAAATTAAGAGGATTTTCTGTCTTTTTGCCCCCTAACAAGGGAAATTTCTGCAATTTTATCCAAAAATAAAAGTAATTTCTGTCTTTATGCTCTCAAATAACGGGAATTCCTGCCTTTTTGCCCTGAAATATGTGAAATGTCTGCAATTTTACCCCAAAATAAAGTGAATTTCTACCTTTTTGCCCCAAAATAATGGGAATTTCTGCCTTTTTGCCCCAAAATATGAAAAATTTTTGTTTTTTTTCTTTGAAATATGTGAAATTTCTGCAATTTGGCCTTAAAATTAAAGAAATTTCTGCAATTTTTCCCCATAATAAAGAATTTTTTGCAATTTTTCCCCAAAATAAGGGGAATTTCTGTTTTTTGTCCCCAAATAAGAAAAATTTCTGAAATTTTACCCTAAAATAAGGGGAATTTCTGCCTTTTGCCCCAAAATAAGGAGAATTTCTGCCTTTTTGCCCCAAAACAAAGAAAATTACTGCATGTTTTACGCCAAAATTAGGTGAATTTCTGCAATTTTGCTCCAAAATACAGGGATTTTCTGCCTTTTCCGCAGAAAATAAGGGGAATTTCTGCCATTTTGCCATGAAATAAGTGAAATTTCTGCAGTTTTACCCCAAAAGAAGGGGAATTTCTGCTTTTTTGCCCCAAAATTAGGGGAATTTCTGCAATTTTGCTCCAAAATACGGGGAATTTCTGCCTTTTTGCCCGAAAATAAAGGGAATGTGTACCTTTTTGCCATAAAAAAGGGAAATTTCTTCATTTTTACCCCAAAATAAGGGGATTTTCCGCCTTTTTGACTCAAAATAAGTGCAATTTCTGACTTTTTTCCAAAAATAAATGGAATTTCTGTTTTTTGCCCCAAGATAAGGGGAATTTCCGACTTTTTGCCCTGAAATAATTTAAATTTCAAAAATTTTTCCCCAAAATAATTGAAATTTCTGCAGTTTTGCCCAAAAATAAGTGGAATTTCTGTATTTTTGCCCCAAAATAAGGGAAATTTCTGCCTTTTTACCTCAAAATAAGGGAAATTTCTGCATTTTTTGCCACAAAATATAAGGAATTTCTGCGTTTTTGCCCCAAAATAAAAAAAATTTCTGCCTTTTTTCCCTGAAATAAGTGAAATTTCTGCAATTTTGGCCCAAAAAAATTAAAATTTCTGAAATTTTGTAACAAAATAAGAGAAATTTCGGGAAATTTGCCCCAAAATAAGTAAAATTTCTGAGTTTTGCCCCAAAATAAGGAGAATTTCTGTCTTTTTGCCCCAACATATAGGGAATTTCTGCCTTTTTGCCCCAAAATTAGGAAAGTTTCTGCAATTTTGCTTCAAAATACAGGGAATTTCTGCCTCTTTTCCCGAAAATAAGGGGAACTTCTGCCGATTTTCCCCAAATAAAGGGAATTTCTGCATTTTTGCCCCAATATTTGGGGAATTTCTGCAATTTTGCTTTAAAATATGGGGAATTTCTGCCTTTTTGCCCCCAAACAAGGGAAATTTCTGCAATTTTATCCCAAAATAAAAGAATTTCTGCCTTTATGCCCTCAAATAACGGGAATTTCTGCCTTTTTGCCCTGAAATATGTGAAATGTCTGCAATTTTACCCCAAAATAAGGTGAATTTCTACCTTTTTGCCCCAAAGTAATGGGAATTTCTGCTTTTTTGCCCCAAAATATGAAAAATTTTTGCTTTTTTTCTCTGAAATATGTGAAATTTCTGCAATTTTGCCTTAAAATAAAAGAAATTTCTGCAATTTTTCCCCATAATAAAGGAATTTTTTGCAAGTTTGCCCCAAAATAAGGGGAATTTCTGCCTTTTTGCCAAAATAAGGGGAATTTCAGCATTTTACCTTCAAATAAATGGAATTTCTGCCTTTTTGCCACAAAATATGGGGAATTTCTCCCTTATTGCCCCCAAATAAGGAAAATTTTTGCTTTTCTGCCCCAATTAATGGGAATTTCTGCCTTTTTGTCACAAAGTAAAGGGAATTTCTGCCTTTTTGCCACAAAGTAAAGGGAATTTCTGCTTTTTTGCCCCATATAACGGGAATTTCAGCCTTTTTACCCCAAAATAAGGGGAATTTCTGCCTTTTGCCCAAAATATGGGGAATTTCTGACTTTTTGTTCCAAAATAAGGAAATTTCTCAATTTTGTACCAAAATAAAAGAAATTTCGGCTTTTTGCCCCAAAATAAAAGTAATTTCTGACTTTTTGCCCTGAAATAAATGAAATTTCTGCAATTTTGCCCGAAAATAAGAGAAATTTGTGCCTTTTGCCCCAAAATGAGGGGAATTTCTGCCTTTTAACCCCAAAATATGGGGAATTTCAGCATTTTACCTCAAAATAAGGGGAATTTCAGATTTTTTGCACCAAAATATGGGGAATTTCTTCCTTTTTGCCACAAAATAAGAAAAATTTCTGCAATTCTGTACCAAAATAAAAGAAATTTCTAACATTTTCCCCCAAAATAAGGGAAATTTCTGATTTTTGCCCCGAAATAAGGAGAATTTCTGTATTTTTGCCCCCCAAAAAAAGGAATTTCTGCCTTTTGCCCCAAAATTAGGGGAGTTTCTGCAATTTTGCTTCAAATACAGGGAATTTCTGCATATTTCCCGAAAGTAAGGGGAACTTCTGCCGATTTGACCCAAATAAAGGGAATTTCTGCATTTTTGCCCCAATATTTAGGGAATTTCTGCAATTTTGCTTTAAAATACGGGGAATTTCTGCCTTTTTGCCCAAAATTAAGGGGATTTTCTGCTTTTCTGCGCCCTAACAAGGGAAATTTCTGCAATTTTATCCAAAAATAAAAGGAATTTCTGTCTTTATGCCCTCAAATAACGGGAATTCCTGCCTTTTTGCCCTGAAATATGTGAAATGTCTGCAGTTTTACCCCAAAATAAGGTGAATTTCTACCTTTTTGCCCCAAAATAATGGGAATTTCTGCCTTTTTGCCCCAAAATATGAAAAATTTTTGCTTTTTTTCTTTGAAATATGTGAAATTTCTGCAATTTTGCCTTAAAATTAAAGAAATTTCTGCAATTTTTCCCCATAATAAAGAATTTTTTTGCAATTTTGCCCCAAAATAAGGGGAATTTCTGTTTTTTGTCCCCAAATAAGGGAAATTTCTGAAATTTTGCCCTAAAATAAGGGGAATTTCTGCCTTTTGCCCCAAATTAAGGAGAATTTCTGCCTTTTTGCCCCAAAACAAAGAAAATTACTGCATGTTTTACGCCAAAATTAGGTGAATTTCTGCAATTTTGCTCCAAAATACAGGGATTTTCTGCCTTTTTCGCAGAAAATAAGGGGAATTTCTGCCATTTTGCCGCGAAATAAGTGAAATTTCTGCAGTTTTACCCCAAAATAAGGAAAATTTCTGCTTTTTTGCCCCAAAATTAGGGGAATTTCTGCAATTTTGCTCCAAAATACGGGGAATTTCTTCCTTTTTGCCCGAAAATAAAGGGAATGTATATCTTTTTGCCATAAAAAGGGAAATTTCTTCATTTTTACCCCAAAATAAGGGGATTTTCAGCCTTTTTGACTCAAAATAAGTGCAATTTCTGACTTTATTCCAAAAATAAATGGAATTTCTGTCTTTTTGCCCCAAGATAAGGGGAATTTCCGACTTTTTGCCCTGAAATATGTTAAATTTCAAAAATTTTTCCCCAAAATAATTGAAATTTCTGCAGTTTTGCCCCAAAATAAGGAAAATTTCTGTATTTTTGCCCCAAATTAAGGGAAATTTCTGCCTTTTTACCTCAAAATAAGGAAAATTTCTGCATTTTTTGCCACAAAATATAAGGAATTTCTGCCTTTTTGCCACAAAATAAGTAAAATTTCTGCGTTTTTTCCCTGAAATAAGTGAAATTTCTGCAATTTTGGCCCAAAAAAATTGAAATTTCTGCAATTTTGTCCCAAAATAAGAGAAATTTCTGGAATTTTGCCCCAAAATAAGTGGAATTTCTGAGTTTTGCCCCAAAATAAAAAGAATTTCTGTCTTTATGCCCCAACATATAGGGAAATTCTGCCTTTTAGCCCCACAATTAGGGGAATTTCTGCAATTTTGCTCCAAAATACGGGAAATTTCTGCTTTCTTGCCCGAAAATAAGGGGAATGTTTACCTTTTGCCACAAAAAAGGGAAATTTCTTCATTTTTGCCCTAAAATAAGAGGAATTTCTGCCTTTTTACGTCAAAATATGTGAAATTTCTGCCTTTTTACTCAAAAATATACGGAATTTCTGTATTTTTGCCCCAAAATAAAAGGATTTTTTGAATTATGCCCTGAAAGAAATGAAATTTCTCCTATTTTGCCTCAAAATAAGGGAAATTTCTGCTTTTTTGCCACAAAATAATAGGAATTTCTGTCTTTTTGCCCTAAAATAAAAGAAATTTCAGCCTTTTTACCTAATAATAAGGGGAATATCTCCTTTTTGCCCTAAAATATGGGAAATTTCTGTATTTTTGCCCCAAAATAAAAAAATTTTCTGCAATTTTGTACCAAAATAAAAGTAATTTCTGCGTTTATGCCCCAAAATAAGAGAAATTTCTGCGTTTTTTCCCTGAAATAAGTGAAATTTCTGTAATTTTGCCCCAAAATTAGGGAGATTTCTGCAATTTTGCCACAAAATAAAGGAAATTTCTGGAATTTTGCCCCAAAATAAACGGAATTTCTGACTTTTGGCCCTGAAATAAGGAGAATTTCTGTCTTTTTGCCCCAAAATAATGTGAATTTCTGCATTTTCCCTCAAAATTAGGGGAATATGTGCAATTTTGCTTCAAAATACGGGGAATTTTTGCCTTATTGCACCAAAATAAAAGGAATTTCTGCATTTTTGCACCAATATAAGGGGAATTTCTGAAATTTTGCTCCAAAATACGGGGAATTTTTGCCTTATTTCCCGAAATAAATTGGAATTTCTGCCTTTTTGCCCTGAAATATTTGAAATTTCTGCAATTTTACCCCAAAATAAAGGGAATTTCTGTTTTTGGCCCCAAAATTAGGAAAATTTCTGCTTTTTGCCCCAAATTAAGGCAAATTTCTGACTTTTTGCCCTGTAATAAGTGAAATTTCTGCAATTTTGCCCCAAAATAAGGGGAATTTCTGCCTTTTTGCCAAAAAAAAAAAGAATTTCAGCATTTTACCTTCAAATAAGGGGAATTTCTGCCTTTTTGCCACAAAATATGGGGAATTTCTGCCTTATTGCCCCCAAATAAGGAAAATTTTTGCTTTTCTGCCCCAATTAATGGGAATTTCTGCCTTTTTGTCACAAAGTAAAGGGAATTTCTGCCTTTTTGCCACAAAGTAAAGGGAATTTCTGCTTTTTTGCCCCATATAACGGGAATTTCAGCCTTTTTACCCCAAAATAAGGGGAATTTCTGCCTTTTGCCCAAAATATGGTGAATTTCTGACTTTTTGTTCCAAAATAAGGAAAATTTCTTCAATTTTGTACCAAAATAAAAGAAATTTCTGCTTTTTGCTCCAAAATAAAAGTAATTTCTGACTTTTTGCCCTGAAATAAATGAAATTTCTGCAATTTTGCCCGAAAACAAGGGAAATTTGTGCCTTTTTGCCCCAAAATGAGGGGAATTTCTGCGTTTTAACCCCAAAATATGGGGAATTTCAGCATTTTACTTCAAAATAAGGGGAATTTCAGCCTTTTTGCACCAAAATATGGGGAATTTCTTCCTTTTTGCCACAAAAAAGAAAAATTTCTGCAATTCTGTACCAAAATAAAAGAAATTTCTAACATTTTGCCCCAAAATAAGGGAAATTTCTGATTTTTGCCCCGAAATAAAAAGAATTTCTGTATTTTTGACCCCCCAAAAAAAGAATTTCTGCCTTTTGCCCCAAAATTAGGGGAGTTTCTGCAATTTTGCTTCAATTACAGGGAATTTCTGCCTATTTCCTGAAAGTAAGGGGAACTTCTGCCGATTTGCCCCCAATAAAGGAAATTTCTGCATTTTTGCCCTAATATTTAGGGAATTTCTGCAATTTTGCTTTAAAAAACGGGGAATTTCTGCCTTTTTGCCCAAAATTAAGAGGATTTTCTGTCTTTTTGCCCCCTAACAAGGGAAATTTCTGCAATTTTATCCAAAAATAAAAGTAATTTCTGTCTTTATGCTCTCAAATAACGGGAATTCCTGCCTTTTTGCCCTGAAATATGTGAAATGTCTGCAATTTTACCCCAAAATAAAGTGAATTTCTACCTTTTTGCCCCAAAATAATGGGAATTTCTGCCTTTTTGCCCCAAAATATGAAAAATTTTTGTTTTTTTTCTTTGAAATATGTGAAATTTCTGCAATTTGGCCTTAAAATTAAAGAAATTTCTGCAATTTTTCCCCATAATAAAGAATTTTTTGCAATTTTTCCCCAAAATAAGGGGAATTTCTGTTTTTTGTCCCCAAATAAGAAAAATTTCTGAAATTTTACCCTAAAATAAGGGGAATTTCTGCCTTTTGCCCCAAAATAAGGAGAATTTCTGCCTTTTTGCCCCAAAACAAAGAAAATTACTGCATGTTTTACGCCAAAATTAGGTGAATTTCTGCAATTTTGCTCCAAAATACAGGGATTTTCTGCCTTTTCCGCAGAAAATAAGGGGAATTTCTGCCATTTTGCCATGAAATAAGTGAAATTTCTGCAGTTTTACCCCAAAAGAAGGGGAATTTCTGCTTTTTTGCCCCAAAATTAGGGGAATTTCTGCAATTTTGCTCCAAAATACGGGGAATTTCTGCCTTTTTGCCCGAAAATAAAGGGAATGTGTACCTTTTTGCCATAAAAAAGGGAAATTTCTTCATTTTTACCCCAAAATAAGGGGATTTTCCGCCTTTTTGACTCAAAATAAGTGCAATTTCTGACTTTTTTCCAAAAATAAATGGAATTTCTGTTTTTTGCCCCAAGATAAGGGG
Source organism: Micromys minutus (assembly GCF_963924665.1). Classification (NCBI taxonomy): domain Eukaryota; kingdom Metazoa; phylum Chordata; class Mammalia; order Rodentia; family Muridae; genus Micromys; species Micromys minutus. The sequence continues at coordinate 193,597 of NW_027667506.1, forward strand.
AATTTCCGACTTTTTGCCCTGAAATAATTTAAATTTCAAAAATTTTTCCCCAAAATAATTGAAATTTCTGCAGTTTTGCCCAAAAATAAGTGGAATTTCTGTATTTTTGCCCCAAAATAAGGGAAATTTCTGCCTTTTTACCTCAAAATAAGGGAAATTTCTGCATTTTTTGCCACAAAATATAAGGAATTTCTGCGTTTTTGCCCCAAAATAAAAAAAATTTCTGCCTTTTTTCCCTGAAATAAGTGAAATTTCTGCAATTTTGGCCCAAAAAAATTAAAATTTCTGAAATTTTGTAACAAAATAAGAGAAATTTCGGGAAATTTGCCCCAAAATAAGTAAAATTTCTGAGTTTTGCCCCAAAATAAGGAGAATTTCTGTCTTTTTGCCCCAACATATAGGGAATTTCTGCCTTTTTGCCCCAAAATTAGGAAAGTTTCTGCAATTTTGCTTCAAAATACAGGGAATTTCTGCCTCTTTTCCCGAAAATAAGGGGAACTTCTGCCGATTTTCCCCAAATAAAGGGAATTTCTGCATTTTTGCCCCAATATTTGGGGAATTTCTGCAATTTTGCTTTAAAATACGGGGAATTTCTGCCTTTTTGCCCCCAAACAAGGGAAATTTCTGCAATTTTATCCCAAAATAAAAGAATTTCTGCCTTTATGCCCTCAAATAACGGGAATTTCTGCCTTTTTGCCCTGAAATATGTGAAATGTCTGCAATTTTACCCCAAAATAAGGTGAATTTCTACCTTTTTGCCCCAAAGTAATGGGAATTTCTGCTTTTTTGCCCCAAAATATGAAAAATTTTTGCTTTTTTTCTCTGAAATATGTGAAATTTCTGCAATTTTGCCTTAAAATAAAAGAAATTTCTGCAATTTTTCCCCATAATAAAGGAATTTTTTGCAAGTTTGCCCCAAAATAAGGGGAATTTCTGCCTTTTTGCCAAAATAAGGGGAATTTCAGCATTTTACCTTCAAATAAATGGAATTTCTGCCTTTTTGCCACAAAATATGGGGAATTTCTGCCTTATTGCCCCCAAATAAGGAAAATTTTTGCTTTTCTGCCCCAATTAATGGGAATTTCTGCCTTTTTGTCACAAAGTAAAGGGAATTTCTGCCTTTTTGCCACAAAGTAAAGGGAATTTCTGCTTTTTTGCCCCATATAACGGGAATTTCAGCCTTTTTACCCCAAAATAAGGGGAATTTCTGCCTTTTGCCCAAAATATGGGGAATTTCTGACTTTTTGTTCCAAAATAAGGAAATTTCTCAATTTTGTACCAAAATAAAAGAAATTTCTGCTTTTTGCCCCAAAATAAAAGTAATTTCTGACTTTTTGCCCTGAAATAAATGAAATTTCTGCAATTTTGCCCGAAAATAAGAGAAATTTGTGCCTTTTTGCCCCAAAATGAGGGGAATTTCTGCCTTTTAACCCCAAAATATGGGGAATTTCAGCATTTTACCTCAAAATAAGGGGAATTTCAGATTTTTTGCACCAAAATATGGGGAATTTCTTCCTTTTTGCCACAAAATAAGAAAAATTTCTGCAATTCTGTACCAAAATAAAAGAAATTTCTAACATTTTGCCCCAAAATAAGGGAAATTTCTGATTTTTGCCCCGAAATAAGAAGAATTTCTGTATTTTTGCCCCCCAAAAAAAGGAATTTCTGCCTTTTGCCCCAAAATTAGGGGAGTTTCTGCAATTTTGCTTCAAATACAGGGAATTTCTGCATATTTCCCGAAAGTAAGGGGAACTTCTGCCGATTTGACCCAAATAAAGGGAATTTCTGCATTTTTGCCCCAATATTTAGGGAATTTCTGCAATTTTGCTTTAAAATACGGGGAATTTCTGCCTTTTTGCCCAAAATTAAGGGGATTTTCTGCTTTTCTGCGCCCTAACAAGGGAAATTTCTGCAATTTTATCCAAAAATAAAAGGAATTTCTGTCTTTATGCCCTCAAATAACGGGAATTCCTGCCTTTTTGCCCTGAAATATGTGAAATGTCTGCAATTTTACCCCAAAATAAGGTGAATTTCTACCTTTTTGCCCCAAAATAATGGGAATTTCTGCCTTTTTGCCCCAAAATATGAAAAATTTTTGCTTTTTTTCTTTGAAATATGTGAAATTTCTGCAATTTTGCCTTAAAATTAAAGAAATTTCTGCAATTTTTCCCCATAATAAAGAATTTTTTGCAATTTTGCCCCAAAATAAGGGGAATTTCTGTTTTTTGTCCCCAAATAAGGGAAATTTCTGAAATTTTGCCCTAAAATAAGGGGAATTTCTGCCTTTTGCCCCAAATTAAGGAGAATTTCTGTCCTTTTTGCCCCAAAACAAAGAAAATTACTGCATGTTTTACGCCAAAATTAGGTGAATTTCTGCAATTTTGCTCCAAAATACAGGGATTTTCTGCCTTTTTCGCAGAAAATAAGGGGAATTTCTGCCATTTTGCCGCGAAATAAGTGAAATTTCTGCAGTTTTACCCCAAAATAAGGAAAATTTCTGCTTTTTTGCCCCAAAATTAGGGGAATTTCTGCAATTTTGCTCCAAAATACGGGGAATTTCTTCCTTTTTGCCCGAAAATAAAGGGAATGTATATCTTTTTGCCATAAAAAGGGAAATTTCTTCATTTTTACCCCAAAATAAGGGGTTTTTCCGCCTTTTTGACTCAAAATAAGTGCAATTTCTGACTTTATTCCAAAAATAAATGGAATTTCTGTCTTTTTGCCCCAAGATAAGGGGAATTTCCGACTTTTTGCCCTGAAATATGTTAAATTTCAAAAATTTTTCCCCAAAATAATTGAAATTTCTGCAGTTTTGCCCCAAAATAAGGAAAATTTCTGTATTTTTGCCCCAAATTAAGGGAAATTTCTGCCTTTTTACCTCAAAATAAGGAAAATTTCTGCATTTTTTGCCACAAAATATAAGGAATTTCTGCCTTTTTGCCCCAAAATAAGTAAAATTTCTGCCTTTTTTCCCTGAAATAAGTGAAATTTCTGCAATTTTGGCCCAAAAAAATTGAAATTTCTGCAATTTTGTCCCAAAATAAGAGAAATTTCTGGAATTTTGCCCCAAAATAAGTGGAATTTCTGAGTTTTGCCCCAAAATAAAAAGAATTTCTGTCTTTATGCCCCAACATATAGGGAAATTCTGCCTTTTAGCCCCACAATTAGGGGAATTTCTGCAATTTTGCTCCAAAATACGGGAAATTTCTGCTTTCTTGCCCGAAAATAAGGGGAATGTTTACCTTTTGCCACAAAAAAGGGAAATTTCTTCATTTTTGCCCTAAAATAAGAGGAATTTCTGCCTTTTTACGTCAAAATATGTGAAATTTCTGCCTTTTTACTCAAAAATATACGGAATTTCTGTATTTTTGCCCCAAAATAAAAGGATTTTTTGAATTATGCCCTGAAAGAAATGAAATTTCTCCTATTTTGCCTCAAAATAAGGGAAATTTCTGCTTTTTTGCCACAAAATAAGAGGAATTTCTGTCTTTTTGCCCTAAAATAAAAGAAATTTCAGCCTTTTTACCTAATAATAAGGGGAATATCTCCTTTTTGCCCTAAAATATGGGAAATTTCTGTATTTTTGCCCCAAAATAAAAAAATTTTCTGCAATTTTGTACCAAAATAAAAGTAATTTCTGCCTTTATGCCCCAAAATAAGAGAAATTTCTGCGTTTTTTCCCTGAAATAAGTGAAATTTCTGTAATTTTGCCCCAAAATTAGGGAGATTTCTGCAATTTTGCCACAAAATAAACGGAATTTCTGACTTTTGGCCCAGAAATAAGGAGAATTTCTGTCTTTTTGCCCCAAAATAATGTGAATTTCTGCATTTTCCCTCAAAATTAGGGGAATATGTGCAATTTTGCTTCAAAATACGGGGAATTTTTGCCTTATTGCACCAAAATAAAAGGAATTTCTGCATTTTTGCACCAATATAAGGGGAATTTCTGAAATTTTGCTCCAAAATACGGGGAATTTTTGCCTTATTTCCCGAAATAAAGTGGAATTTCTGCCTTTTTGCCCTGAAATATTTGAAATTTCTGCAATTTTACCCCAAAATAAAGGGAATTTCTGTTTTTGGCCCCAAAATTAGGAAAATTTCTGCTTTTTGCCCCAAATTAAGGCAAATTTCTGACTTTTTGCCCTGTAATAAGTGAAATTTCTGCAATTTTGCCCCAAAATAAGGGGAATTTCTTCCTTTTTGCCAAAAAAAAAAGAATTTCAGCATTTTACCTTCAAATAAGGGGAATTTCTGCCTTTTTGCCACAAAATATGGGGAATTTCTGCCTTATTGCCCCCAAATAAGGAAAATTTTTGCTTTTCTGCCCCAATTAATGGGAATTTCTGCCTTTTTGTCACAAAGTAAAGGGAATTTCTGCCTTTTTGCCACAAAGTAAAGGGAATTTCTGCTTTTTTGCCCCATATAACGGGAATTTCAGCCTTTTTACCCCAAAATAAGGGGAATTTCTGCCTTTTGCCCAAAATATGGTGAATTTCTGACTTTTTGTTCCAAAATAAGGAAAATTTCTTCAATTTTGTACCAAAATAAAAGAAATTTCTGCTTTTTGCTCCAAAATAAAAGTAATTTCTGACTTTTTGCCCTGAAATAAATGAAATTTCTGCAATTTTGCCCGAAAACAAGGGAAATTTGTGCCTTTTTGCCCCAAAATGAGGGGAATTTCTGCGTTTTAACCCCAAAATATGGGGAATTTCAGCATTTTACTTCAAAATAAGGGGAATTTCAGCCTTTTTGCACCAAAATATGGGGAATTTCTTCTTTTTTGCCACAAAAAAGAAAAATTTCTGCAATTCTGTACCAAAATAAAAGAAATTTCTAACATTTTGCCCCAAAATAAGGGAAATTTCTGATTTTTGCCCCGAAATAAAAAGAATTTCTGTATTTTTGACCCCCCAAAAAAAGAATTTCTGCCTTTTGCCCCAAAATTAGGGGAGTTTCTGCAATTTTGCTTCAATTACAGGGAATTTCTGCCTATTTCCTGAAAGTAAGGGGAACTTCTGCCGATTTGCCCCCAATAAAGGAAATTTCTGCATTTTTGCCCCAATATTTAGGGAATTTCTGCAATTTTGCTTTAAAAAACGGGGAATTTCTGCCTTTTTGCCCAAAATTAAGGGGATTTTCTGTCTTTTTGCCCCCTAACAAGGGAAATTTCTGCAATTTTATCCAAAAATAAAAGTAATTTCTGTCTTTATGCTCTCAAATAACGGGAATTCCTGCCTTTTTGCCCTGAAATATGTGAAATGTCTGCAATTTTACCCCAAAATAAAGTGAATTTCTACCTTTTTGCCCCAAAATAATGGGAATTTCTGCCCTTTTGCCCCAAAATATGAAAAATTTTTGTTTTTTTTCTTTGAAATATGTGAAATTTCTGCAATTTTGCCTTAAAATTAAAGAAATTTCTGCAATTTTTCCCCATAATAAAGAATTTTTTGCAATTTTGCCCCAAAATAAGGGGAATTTCTGTTTTTTGTCCCCAAATAAGGGAAATTTCTGAAATTTTGCCCTAAAATAAGGGGAATTTCTGCCTTTTGCCCCAAATTAAGGAGAATTTCTGCCTTTTTGCCCCAAAACAAAGAAAATTACTGCATGTTTTACGCCAAAATTAGGTGAATTTCTGCAATTTTGCTCCAAAATACAGGGATTTTCTGCCTTTTTCGCAGAAAATAAGGGGAATTTCTGCCATTTTGCCGCGAAATAAGTGAAATTTCTGCAGTTTTACCCCAAAATAAGGAAAATTTCTGCTTTTTTGCCCCAAAATTAGGGGAATTTCTGCAATTTTGCTCCAAAATACGGGGAATTTCTTCCTTTTTGCCCGAAAATAAAGGGAATGTATATCTTTTTGCCATAAAAAGGGAAATTTCTTCATTTTTACCCCAAAATAAGGGGATTTTCAGCCTTTTTGACTCAAAATAAGTGCAATTTCTGACTTTATTCCAAAAATAAATGGAATTTCTGTCTTTTTGCCCCAAGATAAGGGGAATTTCCGACTTTTTGCCCTGAAATATGTTAAATTTCAAAAATTTTTCCCCAAAATAATTGAAATTTCTGCAGTTTTGCCCCAAAATAAGGAAAATTTCTGTATTTTTGCCCCAAATTAAGGGAAATTTCTGCCTTTTTACCTCAAAATAAAGAAAATTTCTGCATTTTTTGCCACAAAATATAAGGAATTTCTGCCTTTTTGCCACAAAATAAGTAAAATTTCTGCCTTTTTTCCCTGAAATAAGTGAAATTTCTGCAATTTTGGCCCAAAAAAATTGAAATTTCTGCAATTTTGTCCCAAAATAAGAGAAATTTCTGGAATTTTGCCCCAAAATAAGTGGAATTTCTGAGTTTTGCCCCAAAATAAAAAGAATTTCTGTCTTTATGCCCCAACATATAGGGAAATTCTGCCTTTTAGCCCCACAATTAGGGGAATTTCTGCAATTTTGCTCCAAAATACGGGAAATTTCTGCTTTCTTGCCCGAAAATAAGGGGAATGTTTACCTTTTGCCACAAAAAAGGGAAATTTCTTCATTTTTGCCCTAAAATAAGAGGAATTTCTGCCTTTTTACGTCAAAATATGTGAAATTTCTGCCTTTTTACTCAAAAATATACGGAATTTCTGTATTTTTGCCCCAAAATAAAAGGATTTTTTGAATTATGCCCTGAAAGAAATGAAATTTCTCCTATTTTGCCTCAAAATAAGGGAAATTTCTGCTTTTTTGCCACAAAATAAGAGGAATTTCTGTCTTTTTGCCCTAAAATAAAAGAAATTTCAGCCTTTTTACCTAATAATAAGGGGAATATCTCCTTTTTGCCCTAAAATATGGGAAATTTCTGTATTTTTGCCCCAAAATAAAAAAATTTTCTGCAATTTTGTACCAAAATAAAAGTAATTTCTGCCTTTATGCCCCAAAATAAGAGAAATTTCTGCGTTTTTTCCCTGAAATAAGTGAAATTTCTGTAATTTTGCCCCAAAATTAGGGAGATTTCTGCAATTTTGCCACAAAATAAACGGAATTTCTGACTTTTGGCCCAGAAATAAGGAGAATTTCTGTCTTTTTGCCCCAAAATAATGTGAATTTCTGCATTTTCCCTCAAAATTAGGGGAATATGTGCAATTTTGCTTCAAAATACGGGGAATTTTTGCCTTATTGCACCAAAATAAAAGGAATTTCTGCATTTTTGCACTAATATAAGGGGAATTTCTGAAATTTTGCTCCAAAATACGGGGAATTTTTGCCTTATTTCCCGAAATAAAGTGGAATTTCTGCCTTTTTGCCCTGAAATATTTGAAATTTCTGCAATTTTACCCCAAAATAAAGGGAATTTCTGTTTTTGGCCCCAAAATTAGGAAAATTTCTGCTTTTTGCCCCAAATTAAGGCAAATTTCTGACTTTTTGCCCTGTAATAAGTGAAATTTCTGCAATTTTGCCCCAAAATAAGGGGAATTTCTGCCTTTTTGCCAAAAAAAAAAAGAATTTCAGCATTTTACCTTCAAATAAGGGGAATTTCTGCCTTTTTGCCACAAAATATGGGGAATTTCTGCCTTATTGCCCCCAAATAAGGAAAATTTTTGCTTTTCTGCCCCAATTAATGGGAATTTCTGCCTTTTTGTCACAAAGTAAAGGGAATTTCTGCCTTTTTGCCACAAAGTAAAGGGAATTTCTGCTTTTTTGCCCCATATAACGGGAATTTCAGCCTTTTTACCCCAAAATAAGGGGAATTTCTGCCTTTTGCCCAAAATATGGTGAATTTCTGACTTTTTGTTCCAAAATAAGGAAAATTTCTTCAATTTTGTACCAAAATAAAAGAAATTTCTGCTTTTTGCTCCAAAATAAAAGTAATTTCTGACTTTTTGCCCTGAAATAAATGAAATTTCTGCAATTTTGCCCGAAAACAAGGGAAATTTGTGCCTTTTTGCCCCAAAATGAGGGGAATTTCTGCGTTTTAACCCCAAAATATGGGGAATTTCAGCATTTTACTTCAAAATAAGGGGAATTTCAGCCTTTTTGCACCAAAATATGGGGAATTTCTTCTTTTTTGCCACAAAAAAGAAAAATTTCTGCAATTCTGTACCAAAATAAAAGAAATTTCTAACATTTTGCCCCAAAATAAGGGAAATTTCTGATTTTTGCCCCGAAATAAAAAGAATTTCTGTATTTTTGACCCCCCAAAAAAAGAATTTCTGCCTTTTGCCCCAAAATTAGGGGAGTTTCTGCAATTTTGCTTCAATTACAGGGAATTTCTGCCTATTTCCTGAAAGTAAGGGGAACTTCTGCCGATTTGCCCCCAATAAAGGAAATTTCTGCATTTTTGCCCCAATATTTAGGGAATTTCTGCAATTTTGCTTTAAAAAACGGGGAATTTCTGCCTTTTTGCCCAAAATTAAGGGGATTTTCTGTCTTTTTGCCCCCTAACAAGGGAAATTTCTGCAATTTTATCCAAAAATAAAAGTAATTTCTGTCTTTATGCTCTCAAATAACGGGAATTCCTGCCTTTTTGCCCTGAAATATGTGAAATGTCTGCAATTTTACCCCAAAATAAAGTGAATTTCTACCTTTTTGCCCCAAAATAATGGGAATTTCTGCCCTTTTGCCCCAAAATATGAAAAATTTTTGTTTTTTTTCTTTGAAATATGTGAAATTTCTGCAATTTTGCCTTAAAATTAAAGAAATTTCTGCAATTTTTCCCCATAATAAAGAATTTTTTGCAATTTTTCCCCAAAATAAGGGGAATTTCTGTTTTTTGTCCCCAAATAAGAAAAATTTCTGAAATTTTACCCTAAAATAAGGGGAATTTCTGCCTTTTGCCCCAAAACAAAGAAAATTACTGCATGTTTTACGCCAAAATTAGGTGAATTTCTGCAATTTTGCTCCAAAATACAGGGATTTTCTGCCTTTTTCGCAGAAAATAAGGGGAATTTCTGCCATTTTGCCCCGAAATAAGTGAAATTTCTGCAGTTTTACCCCAAAAGAAGGGGAATTTCTGCTTTTTTGCCCCAAAATTAGGGGAATTCTGCAATTTTGCTCCAAAATACGGGGAATTTCTGCCTTTTTGCCCGAAAATAAAGGGAATGTGTACCTTTTTGCCATAAAAAAGGGAAATTTCTTCATTTTTACCCCAAAATAAGGGGATTTTCCGCCTTTTTGACTCAAAATAAGTGCAATTTCTGACTTTATTCCAAAAATAAATGGAATTTCTGTCTTTTTGCCCCAAGATAAGGGGAATTTCCGACTTTTTGCCCTGAAATAATTTAAATTTCAAAAATTTTTCCCCAAAATAATTGAAATTTCTGCAGTTTTGCCCAAAAATAAGTGGAATTTCTGTATTTTTGCCCCAAAATAAGGGAAATTTCTGCCTTTTTACCTCAAAATAAGGGAAATTTCTGCATTTTTTGCCACAAAATATAAGGAATTTCTGCCTTTTTGCCCCAAAATAAAAAAAATTTCTGCCTTTTTTCCCTGAAATAAGTGAAATTTCTGCAATTTTGGCCCAAAAAAATTAAAATTTCTGAAATTTTGTAACAAAATAAGAGAAATTTCGGGAAATTTGCCCCAAAATAAGTAAAATTTCTGAGTTTTGCCCCAAAATAAGGAGAATTTCTGTCTTTTTGCCCCAACATATAGGGAATTTCTGCCTTTTTGCCCCAAAATTAGGAAAGTTTCTGCAATTTTGCTTCAAAATACAGGGAATTTCTGCCTCTTTTCCCGAAAATAAGGGGAACTTCTGCCGATTTTCCCCAAATAAAGGGAATTTCTGCATTTTTGCCCCAATATTTGGGGAATTTCTGCAATTTTGCTTTAAAATACGGGGAATTTCTGCCTTTTTGCCCCCAAACAAGGGAAATTTCTGCAATTTTATCCCAAAATAAAAGAATTTCTGCCTTTATGCCCTCAAATAACGGGAATTTCTGCCTTTTTGCCCTGAAATATGTGAAATGTCTGCAATTTTACCCCAAAATAAGGTGAATTTCTACCTTTTTGCCCCAAAGTAATGGGAATTTCTGCTTTTTTGCCCCAAAATATGAAAAATTTTTGCTTTTTTTCTCTGAAATATGTGAAATTTCTGCAATTTTGCCTTAAAATAAAAGAAATTTCTGCAATTTTTCCCCATAATAAAGGAATTTTTTGCAAGTTTGCCCCAATATAAGGGGAATTTCTGTTTTTTGTCTTCAAATAAGGGAAATTTCTGAAATTTTGCCCTAAAATAAGGGGAATTTCTGCCTTTTGCCTCAAAATAAGGAGAATTTCTACCTTTTTGCCCCAAAACAAAGAAAATTACTGCATGTGTTACGCCAAAATTAGGTGAATTTCTGCAATTTTGCTCCAAAATACGGGGATTTTCTGCCTTTGTCACAGAAAATAAAGGGAATTTCTGCCATTTTGCCGCGAAATAAGTGAAATTTCTCCAGTTTTTCCCCAAAATAAGGGGAATTTCTGCCTTTTAGCCCCAAAATTAGGGGAATTTCTGCAATTTTGCTCCAAAATACGGGGAATTTCTGCCTTTTTGCCCGAAAATAAAGGGAATGTATACCTTTTTGCCATGAAAAGGGAAATTTCTTCATTTTTACCCCCAAATAAGGGGATTTTCCGCCTTTTTGACTCAAAATAAGTGCAATTTCTGACTTTTTTCCAAAAATAAATGGAATTTCTGTCTTTTTGCCGCAAAATAAGGGGAATTTCCGACGTTTTGCCCTGAAATAATTTAAATTTCAAAAATTTTTCCCCAAAATAATTGAAATTTGTGCAGTTTTGCCCAAAAATAAGTGGAATTTCTGTATTTTTGCCCCAAAATAAGGGAAATTTCTGCCTTTTTACCTCAAAATAAGGGAAATTTCTGCATTTTTTGCCACAAAATATAAGGAATTTCTGCATTTTTGCCCCAAAATAAGTAAAATTTCTGCCTTTTTTACCTGAAATAAGTGAAATTTCTGCAATTTTGGCCCAAAAAAATTGAAATTTCTGCAATTTTGTCCCAAAATAAGAGAAATTTCTAGATTTTTGCCCCAAAATAAGTGGAATTTCTGAGTTTTGCCCCAAAATAAAAAGAATTTCTGTCTTTATGCCCCAACATATAGGGAAATTCTGCCTTTTAGCCCCACAATTAGGAGAATTTCTTCAATTTTGCTCCAAAATACGGGGAATTTCTGCTTTCTTGCCCGAAAATAAGGGGAATGTTTACCTTTTGCCACAAAAAAGGGAAATTTCTTCATTTTTGCCCCAAAATTAGAGGAATTTCTGCCTTTTTACGTCAAAATATGTGAAATTTCTGCCTTTTTACTCAAAAATATACGGAATTTCTGTATTTTTGCCCCAAAATAAAAGGAATTTTTGAATTATGCCCTGAAATAAATGAAATTTCTCCTATTTTGCCTCAAAATAAGAAAAATTTCTGCTTTTTTGCCACAAAATAAGAGGAATTTCTGTCTTTTTGCCCTAAAATAAAAGGAATTTCAGCCTTTTTACCTAATAATAAGGGGAATCTCTCCTTTTTGCCCTAAAATATGGGGAATTTCTGTATTTTTGCCCCAAAATAAAAAAATTTTCTGCAATTTTGTACCAAAATAAAAGTAATTTCTTTCTTTATGCCCCAAAATAAGAGAAATTTCTGCGTTTTTTCCCTGAAATAAGTGAAATTTCTGTAATTTTGCCCCAAAATTAGGGAGTTTTCTGCAATTTTGCCCCAAGATAAAGGAAATTTCTGGAATTTTGCCCCAAAATAAAGGGAATTTCTGACTTTTGGCCCTGAAATAAGGAGAATTTCTGTCTTTTTGCCCCAAAATAATGTGAATTTCTGCATTTTCCCTCAAAATTAGGGGAATATGTGCAATTTTGCTTCAAAATACGGGGAATTTTTGCCTTATTGCACCAAAATAAAAGGAATTTCTGCATTTTTGCACCAATATAAGGGGAATTTCTGAGATTTTGCTCCAAAATACGGAAAATTTTTGCCTTATTGCCCGAAATAAAGTGTAATTTCTGCCTTTTTGCCCTGAAATATTTGAAATTTCTGCAATTTTACCCCAAAATAAGGGGTATTTCTGTTTTTGGCCCCAAAATTAGGAGAATTTCTGCTTTTTGCCCCAAATTAAGGCAAATTACTGACTTTTTGCCCTGTAATAAGTGAAATTTCTGCAATTTTGCCCCAAAATAAGGGGAATTTCTGCCTTTTTTCCAAAAAAAAAGAATTTCAGCATTTTACCTTCAAATAAGGGGAATTTCTGCCTTTTTGCCACAAAATATGGGGAATTTCTGCCTTATTGCCCCCAAATAAGGAAAATTTTTGCTTTTCTGCCCCAATTAATGGGAATTTCTGCCTTTTTGTCACAAAGTAAAGGGAATTTCTGCCTTTTTGCCACAAAGTAAAGGGAATTTCTGCTTTTTTGCCCCATATAACGGGAATTTCAGCCTTTTTACCCCAAAATAAGGGGAATGGGGAATTTCTGACTTTTTGTTCCAAAATAAGGAAAATTTCTTCAATTTTGTACCAAAATAAAAGAAATTTCTGCTTTTTGCCCCAAAATAAAAGTAATTTCTGACTTTTTGCCCTGAAATAAATGAAATTTCTGCAATTTTGCCCGAAAATAAGGGAAATTTGTGTCTTTTTGCCCCAAAATGAGGGGAATTTCTGCCTTTTATCCCCAAAATATGGGGAATTTCAGCATTTTACTTCAAAATAAGGGGAATTTCAGCCTTTTTGCACCAAAATATGGGGAATTTCTTCCTTTTTGCCACAAAATAAGAAAAATTTCTGCAATTCTGTACCAAAATAAAAGAAATTTCTAACATTTTGCCCCAAAATAAGGGAAATTTCTGATTTTTGCCCCGAAATAAGGAGAATTTCTGTATTTTTGCCCCCCCCCAAAAAAGGAATTTCTGCCTTTTGCCCCAAAATTAGGGGAGTTTCTGCAATTTTGCTTCAAATACAGGGAATTTCTGCCTATTTCCCGAAAGTAAGGGGAACTTCTGCCGATTTGCCCCAAATCAAGGGAATTTCTGCATTTTTGCCCCAATATTTAGGGAATTTCTGCAATTTTGCTTTAAAATACGGGGAATTTCTGCCTTTTTGCCCAAAATTAAGGGGATTTTCTGTCTTTTTGCCCCCTAACAAGGGAAATTTCTGCAATTTTATCCAAAAATAAAAGGAATTTCTGTCTTTATGCCCTCAAATAATGGGAATTCCTGCCTTTTTGCCCTGGAATATGTGAAATGTCTGCAATTTTACCCCAAAATAATGTGAATTTCTCCCTTTTTGCCCCAAAATAATGGGAATTTCTGCATTTTTGCCCCAAAATATGAAAAATTTTTGCTTTTTTTCTTTGAAATATGTGAAATTTCTGCAATTTTGCCTTAAAATTAAAGAAATTTCTGCAATTTTTCCCCATAATAAAGAATTTTTTGCAATTTTGCCCCAAAATAAGGGGAATTTCTGTTTTTTGTCCCCAAATAAGGAAAATTTCTGTAATTTTGCCCTAAAATAAGGGGAATTTCTGCCTTTTGCCCCAAAATAAGGAGAATTTCTGCCTTTTTGCCCCAAAACAAAGAAAATTACTGCATGTTTTACGCCAAAATTAGGTGAATTTCTGCAATTTTGCTCCAAATTACAGGGATTTTCTGCCTTTTTCGCAGAAAACAAGGGGAATTTCTGCCATTTTGCCGCGAAATAAGTGAAATTTCTGCAGTTTTACCCCAAAATAAGGGGAATTTCTGCTTTTTTGCCCCAAAATTAGGGGAATTTCTGCAATTTTGCTCCAAAATACGGGGAATTTCTGCCTTTTTGCCCGAAAATAAAGGGAATGTAAACCTTTTTGCCATAAAAAAAAATTTCTTCATTTTTACCCCAGAATAAGGGGATTTTCCGCCTTTTTGACTCAAAATAAGTGCAATTTCTGACTTTTTTCCAAAAATAAATGGAATTTCTGTCTTTTTGCCCCAAGATAAGGGGAATTTCCGTCTTTTTGCCCTGAAATAATTTAAATTTCAAAAATTTTTCCCCAAAATAATTGAAATTTCTGCAGTTTTGCCCGAAAATAAGGGAAATTTCTGTATTTTTGCCCCAAATTAAGGGAAATTTCTGCCTTTTTACCTCAAAATAAGGGGAATTTCTGCATTTTTGCCACAAAATATAAGGAATTTCTACCTTTTTGCCCCAAGATAAAAAAAAATTTCTGCCTTTTTTCCCTGAAATAAGTGAAATTTCTGCAATTTTGGCTCAAAAAAATTGAAATTTCTGCAATTTTGTCCCAAAATAAGAGAAATTTCGGGAAATTTGCCCCAAAATAAGTAAAATTTCTGAGTTTTGCCCCAAAATAAGGAGAATTTCTGTCTTTTTGCCCCAACATATAGGGAATTTCTGCCTTTTTGCCCCAAAATTAGGAAAGTTTCTGCAATTTTGCTTCAAAATACAGGGAATTTCTGCCTCTTTTTCGGAAAATAAGGGGAACTTCTGCCGATTTGCCCCAAATAAAGGGAATTTCTGCATTTTTGCCCCAATCATTGGGGAATTTCTGCAATTTTGCTTTAAAATACGGGGAATTTCTGCCTTTTTGCCCAAAATTAAGGGGATTTTCTGCCTTTTTGCCCCCAAACAAGGGAAATTTCTGCAATTTTATCCCAAAATAAAAGGAATTTCCGCCTTTATGCCCTCAAATAACAGGAATTTCTGCCTTTATGCCCTGAAATAGGTGAAATGTCTGCAATTTTACCCCAAAATAAGGTGAATTTCTACCTTTTTGCCCCAAAGTAATGGGAATTTCTGCCTTTTGCCCCAAAATATGAGAAATTTTTGCTTTTTTTCTCTGAAATATGTGAAATTTCTGCAATTTTGCCTTAAAATAAAAGAAATTTCTGCAATTTTTCCCCATAATAAAGGAATTTTTTGCAAGTTTGCCCCAAAATAAGGAAAACTTCTGTTTTTTGTCTTCAAATAAGGGAAATTTCTGAAATTTTGCCCTAAAATAAGGGGAATTTCTGCCTTTTGCCTCAAAATAAGGAGAATTTCTACCTTTTTGCCCCAAAACAAAAAAAATTACTGCATGTGTTCGCCAAAATTAGGTGAATTTCTGCAATTTTGCTCCAAAATACGGGGATTTTCTGCCTTTGTCACAGAAAATAAAGGGAATTTCTGCCATTTTGCCGCGAAATAAGTGAAATTTCTCCAGTTTTACCCCAAAATAAGGGGAATTTCTGCCTTTTAGCCCCAAAATTAGGGGAATTTCTGCAATTTTGCTCCAAAATACGGGGAATTTCTGCCTTTTTGCCCGAAGATAAAGGGAATGTATACCTTTTTGCCATGAAAAGAGAAATTTCTTCATTTTTACCCCCAAATAAGGGGATTTTCTGCCTTTTTGACTCAAAATAAGTGCAATTTCTGACTTTTTTCCAAAAATAAATGGAATTTCTCTCTTTTTGCCCCAAAATAAGGGGAATTTCCGACTTTTTGCCCTGAAATAATTTAAATTTCAAAAATTTTTCCCCAAAATAATTGAAATTTCTGCAGTTTTGCCCAAAAATAAGTGGAATTTCTGTATTTTTGCCCCAAAATAAGGGAAATTTCTGCCTTTTTACCTCAAAATAAGGGAAATTTCTGCATTTTTTTGCCACAAAATATAAGGAATTTCTGCATTTTTGCCCCAAAATAAGTAAAATTTCTGCCTTTTTTCCCTGAAATAAGTGAAATTTCTGCAATTTTGGCCCAAAAAAATTGAAATTTCTGCAATTTTGTCCCAAAATAAGAGAAATTTCTGGAATTTTGCCCCAAAATAAGTGGAATTTCTGAGTTTTTCCCCAAAATAAAAAGAATTTCTGTCTTTATGCCCCAACATATAGGGAAATTCTGCATTTTAGCCCCACATTTAGGGGAATTTCTGCAATTTTGCTCCAAAATACGGGGAATTTCTGCTTTCTTGCCCGAAAATAAGGGGAATGTTTACCTTTTGCCACAAAAAAGGGAAATTTCTTCATTTTTGCCCCAAAATAAGAGGAATTTCTGCCTTTTTACGTCAAAATATGTGAAATTTCTACCTTTTTACTCAAAAATATACGGAATTTCTGTATTTTTGCCCCAAAATAAAAGGAATTTTTGAATTATGCCCTGAAATAAATGAAATTTCTCCTATTTTGCCTCAAAATAAGGGAAATTTCTGCTTTTTTTCCACAAAATAAGAGGAATTTCTGTCTTTTTGCCCTAAAATAAAAGGAATTTCAGCCTTTTTACCTAATAATAAGGGGAATCTCTCCTTTTTGCCCTAAAATATGGGGAATTTCTGTATTTTTGCACCAAAATAAAAAAATTTTCTGCAATTTTGTACCAAAATAAAAGTAATTTCTGCCTTTATGCCCCAAAATAAGAGAAATTTCTGCATTTTTTCCCTGAAATAAGTGAAATTTCTGTAATTTTGCCCCAAAATTAGGGAGTTTTCTGAATTTTGCCCCAAAATAAAGGAAATTTCTGGAATTTTGCCCCAAAATAAAGGGAATTTCTGACTTTTGGCCCTGAAATAAGGAGAATTTCTGTCTTTTTGCCCCAAAATAATGTGAATTTCTGCATTTTCCCTCAAAATTAGGGGAATATGTGCAATTTTGCTTCAAAATACGGGGAATTTTTGCCTTATTGCACCAAAATAAAAGGAATTTCTGCATTTTTGCACCAATATAAGGGGAATTTCTGAAATTTTGCTCCAAAATACGGGGAATTTTTGCCTTATTTCCCGAAATAAAGTGGAATTTCTGCCTATTTGCCCTGAAATATTTGAAATTTCTGCAATTTTACCCCAAAATAAGGGGAATTTCTGTTTTTGGCCCCAAAATTAGGAGAATTTATGCTTTTTGCCCCAAATTAAGGCAAATTACTGACTTTTTGCCCTGTAATAAGTGAAATTTCTGCAATTTTGCCCCAAAATAAGGGGAATTTCTGCCTTTTTGCCGAAATAAGGGGAATTTCAGCATTTTACCTTCAAATAAGGGGAATTTCTGCCTTTTTGCCACAAAATATGGGGAATTTCTGCCTTATTGCCCCCAAATAAGGAAAATTTTTGCTTTTCTGCCTTAATTAATGGGAATTTCTACCTTTTTGTCACAAAGTAAAGGGAATTTCTGCCTTTTTTCCACAAAGTAAAGGGAATTTCTGCTTTTTTGCCCCATATAACAGGAATTTCAGCCTTTTTACCCCAAAATAAGGGGAATTTCTGCCTTTTGCCCAAAATATGGTGAATTTCTGACTTTTTGTTCCAAAATAAGGAAAATTTCTTCAATTTTGTACCAAAATAAAAGAAATTTCTGCTTTTTGCCCCAAAATAAAAGTAATTTCTGACTTTTTGCCCTGAAATAAATGAAATTTCTGCAATTTTGCCCGAAAATAATGGAAATTTGTGCCTTTTTGCCCAAAAATGATCGAATTTCTGCCTTTTAACCCCAAAATATGGGGAATTTCAGCATTTTACCTCAAAATAAGGGAAATTTCAGCCTTCTTGCACCAAAATATGGGGAATTTCTTCCTTTTTGCCACAAAATAAGAAAAATTTCTGCAATTCTTTACCAAAATAAAAGAAATTTCTAACATTTTGCCCCAAAATAAGGGAAATTTCGGATTTTTGCCCCGAAATAAGGAGAATTTCTGTATTTTTGCCCCCCAAAAATAGGAATTTCTGCCTTTTGCCCCAAAATTAGGGGAGTTTCTGCAATTTTGCTTAAAATACAGGGAATTTCTGCCTCTTTTCCCGAAAGTAAGGGGAACTTCTGCCGATTTGCCCCAAATAAAGGGAATTTCTGCATTTTTGCCCCAATATTTAGGGAATTTCTGCAATTTTGCTTTAAAATACGGGGAATTTCTGCCTTTTTGCCCAAAATTAAGGGGATTTTCTGCCTTTTTGCCCCCTAACAAGGGAAATTTCTGCAATTTTATCCAAAAATAAAAGGAATTTCTGCCTTTATGCCCTCAAATAACGGGAATTCCTGCCTTTTTGCCCTGAAATATGTGAAATGTCTGCAATTTTACCCCAAAATAATGTGAATTTCTACCTTTTTGCCCCAAAATAATGGGAATTTCTGCCTTTTTGCCCCAAAACATGAAAAATGTTTGCTTTTTTTCTTTGAAATATGTGAAATTTCTGCAATTTTGCCTTAAAATTAAAGAAATTTCTGCAATTTTTCTCCATAATAAAGAATTTTTTGCAATTTTGCCCCAAAATAAGGGGAATTTCTGCCTTTTTGCCCCAAAAGAAAGAAAATTACTGCATGTTTTACGCCAAAATTAGGTGAATTTCTGCAATTTTGCTCCAAAATACAGGGATTTTCTGCCTTTTTCGCAGAAAATAAGAGGAATTTCTGCCATTTTGCCGCGAAATAAGTGAAATTTCTGCAGTTTTACCCCAAAATAAATGGAATTTCTGATTTTTTGCCCCAAAATTAGAAGAATTTCTGCAATTTTGCTCCAAAATACGGGGAATTTCTGCCTTTTTGCCCGAAAATAAAGGGAATGTAAACCTTTTTGCCATAAAAAAGGAAATTTCTTCATTTTTACCCCAGAATAAGGGGATTTTCCGCCTTTTTGACTCAAAATAAGTGCAATTTCTGACTTTTTTCCAAAAATAAATGGAATTTCTGTCTTTTTGCCCCAAAATAAGGGGAATTTCCGACTTTTAGCCCTGAAATATGTTAAATTTCAAAAATTTTTCCCCAAAGTATTTGAAATTTCTGCAGTTTTGCCCCCAAAATAAGGGAAATTTCTGTATTTTTGCCCCAAAATAAGAGAAATTTCTGCCTTTTTACCTCAAAATAAGGGGAATTTCTGCATTTTTGCCACAAAATATAAGGAATTTCTGCCTTTTTGCCCCAAAATTAGGGAAATTTTTGCAATTTTGCTCCAAAATATGGGGAATTTCTGCCTTTTTGCCCGAAAATAAAGGGAATGTATACCTTTTTGTCATGAAAAGGTAAATTTCTTCATTTTTACCCCCAAATAAGGGGATTTTCCGCCTTTTTGACTCAAAATAAGTGCAATTTCTGACTTTTTTCCAAAAATAAATGGAATTTCTGTCTTTTTGCCCCAAAAAAGGGGAATTTCCGACTTTTTGCCCTGAAATAATTTAAATTTCAAAAATTTTTCCCCAAAATAATTGAAATTTCTGCAGTTTTGCCCAAAAATAAGTGGAATTTCTGTATTTTTGCCCCAAAATAAGGGAAATTTCTGCCTTTTTACCTCAAAATAAGGGAAATTTCTGCATTTTTTGCCACAAAATATAAGGAATTTCTGCCTTTTTGCCCCAAAATAAGTAAAATTTCTGCCTTTTTTCCCTGAAATAAGTGAAATTTCTGCAATTTTGGCCCAAAAAAATTGAAATTTCTGCAATTTTGTCCCAAAATAAGAGAAATTTCTGGAATTTTGCCCCAAAATAAGTGGAATTTCTGAGTTTTTCCCCAAAATAAAAAGAATTTCTGTCTTTATGCCCCAACATATAGGGAAATTCGGCATTTTAGCCCCACAATTAGGGGAATTTCTGCAATTTTGCTCCAAAATACGGGGAATTTCTGCTTTCTTGCCCGAAAATAAGGGGAATGTTTACCTTTTGCCACAAAAAGGGGAAATTTCTTCATTTTTGCCCCAAAATAATAGGAATTTCTGCATTTTACGTTAAAATATGTGAAATTTCTGGCTTTTTACTCAAAAATATACGGAATTTCTGTATTTTTGCCCCAAAATAAAAGGAATTTTTGAATTATGCCCTGAAATAAATGAAATTTCTCCTATTTTGCCTCAAAATAAGGGAAATTTTTGCTTTTTTTCCACAAAATAAGAGGAATTTTTGTCTTTTTGCCCTAAAATAAAAGGAATTTCAGCCTTTTTACCTAATAATAAGGGGAATCTCTCCTTTTTGCCCTAAAATATGGGGAATTTCTGTATTTTTGCACCAAAATAAAAAAATTTTCTGCAATTTTGTACCAAAATAAAAGTAATTTCTGCCTTTATGCCCCAAAATAAGAGAAATTTCTGCATTTTTTCCCTGAAATAAGTGAAATTTCTGTAATTTTGCCCCAAAATTAGGGAGTTTTCTGCAATTTTGCCCCAAAATAAAGGAAATTTCTGGAATTTTGCCCCAAAATAAAGGGAATTTCTGACTTTTGGCCCTGAAATAAGGAGAATTTCTGTCTTTTTGCCCCAAAATAATGTGAATTTCTGCATTTTCCCTCAAAATTAGGGGAATATGTGCAATTTTGCTTCAAAATACGGGGAATTTTTGCCTTATTGCACCAAAATAAAAGGAATTTCTGCATTTTTGCACCAATATAAGGGGAATTTCTGAAATTTTGCTCCAAAATACGGGGAATTTTTGCCTTATTGCCCAAAATTAAGTCGAATTTCTGCCTTTTTGCCCTGAAATATTTGAAATTTCTGCAATTTTACCCCAAAATAAGGGGAATTTCTGTTTTTGGCCCCAAAATTAGGAGAATTTCTGCTTTTTGCCCCAAATTAAGGCAAATTACTGACTTTTTGCCCTGTAATAAGTGAAATTTCTGCAATTTTGCCCCAAAATAAGGGGAATTTCTGCCTTTTTGCTGAAATAAGGGGAATTTCAGCATTTTACCTTCAAATAAGGGGAATTTCTGCCTTTTTGCCACAAAATATGGGGAATTTCTGCCTTATTGCCCCCAAATAAAGAAAATTTTTGCTTTTCTGCCTCAATTAATGGGAATTTCTTCCTTTTTGTCACAAAGTAAAGGGAATTTCTGCCTTTTTTCCACAAAGTAAAGGGAATTTCTGCTTTTTTGCCCCATATACCAGGAATTTCAGCCTTTTTACCCCAAAATAAGGGGAATTTCTGCCTTTTGCCCAAAATATGGTGAATTTCTGACTTTTTGTTCCAAAATAAGGAAAATTTCTTCAATTTTGTACCAAAATAAAAGAAATTTCTGCTTTTTGCCCCAAAATAAAAGTAATTTCTGACTTTTTGCCCTGAAATAAATGAAATTTCTGCAATTTTGCCCGAAAATAATGGAAATTTGTGCCTTTTTGCCCAAAAATGAGGCGAATTTCTGCCTTTTAACCCCAAAATATGGGGAATTTCAGCATTTTACCTCAAAATAAAAGGAATTTCAGCCTTTTTGCACCAAAATATGGGGAATTTCTTCCTTTTTGCCACAAAATAAGAAAAATTTCTGCAATTCTGTACCAAAATAAAAGAAATTTCTAACATTTTGCCCCAAAATAAGGGAAATTTCGGATTTTTGCCCCGAAATAAGGAGAATTTCTGTATTTTTGCCCCCCAAAAATAGGAATTTCTGCCTTTTGCCCCAAAATTAGGGGAGTTTCTGCAATTTT
The DNA here is from genome assembly GCF_963924665.1 of Micromys minutus. Taxonomy (NCBI): domain Eukaryota; kingdom Metazoa; phylum Chordata; class Mammalia; order Rodentia; family Muridae; genus Micromys; species Micromys minutus. Next base: position 214,912 of record NW_027667506.1, read on the forward strand.
GCTTCAAATACAGGGAATTTCTGCCTCTTTTCCCGAAAGTAAGGGGAACTTCTGCCGATTTGCCCCAAATAAAGGGAATTTCTGCATTTTTGCCCCAATATTTAGGGAATTTCTGCAATTTTGCTTTAAAATACGGGGAATTTCTGCCTTTTTGCCCAAAATTAAGGGGATTTTCTGCCTTTTTGCCCCCTAACAAGGGAAATTTCTGCAATTTTATCCAAAAATAAAAGGAATTTCTGCCTTTATGCCCTCAAATAACGGGAATTCCTGCCTTTTTGCCCTGAAATATGTGAAATGTCTGCAATTTTACCCCAAAATAAGGTGAATTTCTACTTTTTGCCCCAAAATAATGGGAATTTCTGCCTTTTTGCCCCAAAATATGAAAAATGTTTGCTTTTTTTCTTTGAAATATGTGAAATTTCTGCAATTTTGCCTTAAAATTAAAGAAATTTCTGCAATTTTTCTCCATAATAAAGAATTTTTTGCAATTTTGCCCGAAAATAAGAGGAATTTCTGTTTTTTGTCCCCAAATAAGGGAAATTTCTGAAATTTTGCCTTAAAATAAGGGGAATATCTGCCTTTTGCCCCAAAATAAGGAGAATTTCTGCCTTTTTGCCCCAAAAGAAAGAAAATTACTGCATGTTTTACGCCAAAATTAGGTGAATTTCTGCAATTTTGCTCGAAAATACAGGGATTTTCTGCCTTTTTCGCAGAAAATAAGAGGAATTTCTGCCATTTTGCCGCGAAATAAGTGAAATTTCTGCAGTTTTACCCCAAAATAAATGGAATTTCTGATTTTTTGCCCCAAAATTAGAAGAATTTCTGCAATTTTGCTCCAAAATACGGGGAATTTCTGCCTTTTTGCCCGAAAATAAAGGAAATGTAAACCTTTTTGCCATAAAAAAAAAAATTTCTTCATTTTTACCCCAGAATAAGGGGATTTTCCGCCTTTTTGATTCAAAATAAGTGCAATTTCTGACTTTTTTCCAAAAATAAATGGAATTTCTGTCTTTTTGCCCCAAAATAAGGGGAATTTCCGACTTTTAGCTCTGAAATATGTTAAATTTCAAAAATTTTTCCCCAAAATATTTGAAATTTCTGCAGTTTTGCCCCAAAATAAGGGAAATTTCTGTAATTTTGGCCCAAAATAAGAGAAATTTCTGCCTTTTTACCTCAAAATAATGGGAATTTCTGCATTTTTGCCACAAAATATAAGGAATTTCTGCCTTTTTGCCCCAAAATAAAAAAAAATTTCTGCCTTTTTTTCCCTGAAATAAGTGAAATTTCTGCAATTTTGGCCCAAAAAAATTAAAATTTCTGCAATTTTGTCCCAAAATAAGAGAAATTTTGGGAAATTTGCCCCAATATAAGTAAAATTTCTGAGTTTTGCCCCAAAATAAGGAGAATTTCTGTCTTTTTGCCCCAACATATAGGGAATTTCTGCCTTTTTGCCCCAAAATTAGGAAAGTTTCTGCAATTTTGCTTCAAAATACAGGGAATTTCTTCCTCTTTTCCTGAAAATAAAGGGAACTTCTGCCGATTTGCCCCAAAAAAAGGGAATTTCTGCATTTTTGACCCAATATTTGGGGAATTTCTGCAATTTTGCTTTAAAATACGGGGAATTTCTGTCTTTTTGCCCAAAATTAAGGGCATTTTCTGCCTTTTTGCCCCCAAACAAGGGAAATTTCTGCAATTTTATCCCAAAATAAAAGGAATTTCTGCCTTTATTTCCTCAAATAATGGGAAATTCGGCCTTTTTGCCCTGAAATTTGTGAAATGTCTGCAATTTTACCCCAAAATAAGGTAAATTTCTACCTTTTTGCCCCAAAAAATGGGAATTTCTGCCTTTTTGCCCCAAAATATGAAAAATGTTTGCTTTTTTTCTTTGAAATATGTGAAATTTCTGCAATTTTGCCTTAAAATTAAAGAAATTTCTGCAATTTTTCTCCATAATAAAGAATTTTTTGCAATTTTGCCCGAAAATAAGAGGAATTTCTGTTTTTTGTCCCCAAATAAGGGAAATTTCTGAAATTTTGCCTTAAAATAAGGGGAATATCTGCCTTTTGCCCCAAAATAAGGAGAATTTCTGCCTTTTTGCCCCAAAAGAAAGAAAATTACTGCATGTTTTACGCCAAAATTAGGTGAATTTCTGCAATTTTGCTCCAAAATACAGGGATTTTCTGCCTTTTTCGCAGAAAATAAGAGGAATTTCTGCCATTTTGCCGCGAAATAAGTGAAATTTCTGCAGTTTTAACCCAAAATAAATGGAATTTCTGATTTTTTGCCCCAAAATTAGAAGAATTTCTGCAATTTTGCACCAAAATACAGGGAATTTCTGCCTTTTTGCCCGAAAATAAAGGGAATGTAAACCTTTTTGCCATAAAAAAAAATTTCTTCATTTTTACCCCAGAATAAGGGGATTTTCCGCCTTTTTGACTCAAAATAAGTTCAATTTCTGACTTTTTTCCAAAAATAAATGGAATTTCTGTCTTTTTGCCCCAAAATAAGGGGAATTTCCGACTTTTAGCTCTGAAATATGTTAAATTTCAAAAATTTTTCCCCAAAATATTTGAAATTTCTGCAGTTTTGCCCCAAAATAAGGGAAATTTCTGTATTTTTGCCCCAAAATAAGAGAAATTTCTGCCTTTTTACCTCAAAATAATGGGAATTTCTGCATTTTTGCCACAAAATATAAGGAATTTCTGCCTTTTTGCCCCAAAATAAAAAAAATTTCTGCCTTTTTTTCCCTGAAATAAGTGAAATTTCTGCAATTTTGGCCCAAAAAAATTAAAATTTCTGCAATTTTGTCCCAAAATAAGAGAAATTTTGGGAAATTTGCCCCAAAATAAGTAAAATTTCTGAGTTTTGCCCCAAAATAAGGAGAATTTCTGTCTTTTTGCCCCAACATATAGGGAATTTCTGCCTTTTTGCCCCAAAATTAGGAAAGTTTCTGCAATTTTGCTTCAAAATACAGGGAATTTCTTCCTCTTTTCCCGAAAATAAAGGGAACTTCTGCCGATTTGCCCCAAAAAAAGGGAATTTCTGCATTTTTGCCCCAATATTTGGGGAATTTCTGCAATTTTGCTTTAAAATACGGGGAATTTCTGCCTTTTTGCCCAAAATTAAGGGGATTTTCTGCCTTTTTGCCCCCAAACAAGGGAAATTTCTGCAATTTTATCCCAAAATAAAAGGAATTTCTGCCTTTATTTCCTCAAATAATGGGAAATTCGGCCTTTTTGCCCTGAAATTTGTGAAATGTCTGCAATTTTACCCCAAAATAAGGTAAATTTCTACCTTTTTGCCCCAAAATAATGGGAATTTCTGCCTTTTTGCCTCAAAATATGAAAATTTTTTGCTTTTTTTCTCTGAAATATGTGAAATTTCTTCAATTTTGCCTTAAAATAAAAGAAATTTCTGCAATTTTTCCCCACAATGAAAGAATTCTTTGCAATTTTGCCCCAAAATAAAGGGAACTTTTGTTTTTTGTCCCCAAATAAAGGAAATTTCTGAAATTTTGCCCTAAAATAAGGGAAATTTCTGCTTTTTGCCCCAAAATAAGGAGAATTTCTGCCTTTTTGCCCCAAAACAAGGAAAATTACTGCATGTTTTACGCCAAAATTAGGTGAATTTCTGCAATTTTGCTCCAAAATACAGGGATTTTCTGCATTTTTCGCAGAAAATAAGGGGAATTTCTGCCATTTTGCCGCGAAATAAGTGAAATTTCTGCAGTTTTACCCCAAAATAAGGGGAATTTCTGCCTTTTTGCCCCAAAATTAGGGGAATTTCTGCAATTTTACTCCAAAATACGGAGAATTTCTGCCTTTTTGCCCGAAAATAAAGGGAATGTATAACTTTTTGCCATAAAACGGAAATTTCTTTATTTTTACCCGAAAATAAAGGGATTTTCCGCCTTTTTGACACAAAGTAAGTGAAATTTCTGCCTTTTTACCCAAAAATAAACGGAATTTCTGTCTTTTTGCCCCAAAATAAAAGGAATTTTTGAATTATGCCCTAAAATTAGTGAAATTTCTGCAATTTTGCCCTAAAATAAAAGAAATTTCTTGCTTTTTGCCACAAAAAAGGGAATTTCTGTCTTTTTGCCCCAAAATAAGGGAAATTTCTGCCTTTTTGCCCCCAAATAAGGGGAATTTCAGCCTTTTTACCTCAAAATAAAAGGAATTTCTGCATTTTTGCCACAAAATATTAGGAATTTCTGCACTTTTGCTCCAAAATAAAAAAAAATCTACCTTTTTTCCCTGAAATAAGTGAAATTTCTGTAATTTTGCCCCAAAATAAGTGAAATTTCTTCAATTTTGCCCCTACATAAGGAAAATTTCTGGAATTTTGCCCCAAAATAAGTGGAATTTCTGAGTTTTGCCCTAAAATAAGGAGAATTTCTGTCTTTTTGCCCCAACAAATAGGGAATTTCTGTCTTTTTGCCCCACAACTAGGGGAATTTCTGCAATTTTGCTCCAAAATACATGGAATTTCTGCTTTTTTTCCCGAAAATAAGGGGAATGTATACATTTTGCCACAAAAAAAGGGAAATTTCTTCATTTTTGCCCCAAAATAAGAGGAATTTCTGCCTTTTTACCTCAAAATAAGTGAAATTTCTGCCTTTTTACCCAAAAATAAACTGAATTTCTTTCTTTTTTTCCCAAAAAAAAGGAATTTTTGAATTATGCCCTGAAATTAGTGAAATTTCTGCAATTTTGCCCTAAAATAAAAGAAATTTCTGCCTTTGTGCCACAAAATAAGGGGAATTTCTGTCTTTTTGCCCCAAAATAAGGGAAATTTCTGCCTTTTTGCCCCCAAATAAGGGGAATTTCAGCCTTTTTACGTCAAAATAAAGTGAATTTCTGCATTTTTGCCACAAAATACTAGGAATTTCTGCCTTTTTTGCTCCAAAATAAGAAAATTTCTGCCTTTTTTCCCTGAAATAAGTGAAATTTGTGCAATTCTGCCCCTAAATAAGGGGAATTTCTGTCTTTTTGCTCCAAAATAAGGGGAATTTCAGCCTTTTTACCTAATAATAAGGGGAATCTCTCTATTTGCCCTAAAATATGGGGAATTTCTGTATTTTTGCCCCAAAATAAAGAAGTTTTCTGCAATTTTGTATCATAATAAAAGTAATTTCTGCCTTTTTGCCCCAAAATAAGAGAAATTTCTGCGTTTTTTCCATGAAATAAGTGAAATTTCTGTAATTTTGCCCCAAAATAAAGGAGATTTCTGCAATTTTGCCCCAAAATAATGGACATTTCTGGAATTTTGCCCCAAAATAAGGGGAATTTCTGACTTTTTGCCCTGAAATAAGGAGAATTTCTGTCTTTTTGCCCCAAAATAATGTTAATTTCTGCATTTTCCCTCAAAATTAGGGGAATATGTGCAATTTTGCTTCAAAATACGAGGAATTTCTGCCTTATTGCACCAAAATAAAGGGAATTTCTGCATTTTTGCACCAATATAAGGGGAATTTCTGAAATTTTGCTCCAATATACGGGGAATTTCTGCCTTATTGCCCGAAATAAAGTGGAATTTCTGCCTTTTTGCCCTGAAATATTTGAAATTTCCGCAATTTTACCCCCCAAAAAAGGGAATTTCTGTTTTTGGCCCCAAAATTAGGAGAATTTCTGCTTTTTGCCCCAAAATGAGGCAAATTTCTGACTTTTTGCCCTGAAATAAGTGAAATTTCTGCAATTTTGCCCCAAAATAAGGGGAATTTTTGCCTTTTTGCCCGAAAATAAAGGGAATGTATACCTTTTTGCCATAAAAAAAAATTTCTTCATTTTTACCCCAAAATAAGGGGATTTTCCGCTTTTTTGCCTAAATAAGTGCAATTTCTGACTTTTCCCCAAAAATAAACGGAATTTCTGTCTTTTTGCCCCGAAATATGGGGAATTTCTGACTTTTTGCCCTGAAATAAGTTAAATTTCTAAAATTTTGCCCCAAAAGAAGGGAAATGTCTGTATTTTGCCCCAAAAAAAGGGGAATTTCTGCATTCTTGTTCCAAAATAAGGGGAATTTCAGCCTTTTTTTCTCAAAATAAGGGGAATTTCTGCCTTTTGCCCCAAAGTATGGGGAATTTCTGCCTTTTTGCCCCAAAATAAGAAAAATTTCTGCAATTTTGTACCAAAATAAAAGAAATTTCTGCCTTTTTGCCCCCAAATAAGAAAAATTTCTGCCTTTTTTCCCTGAAATAATTGAAATTTCTGCAATTTTGCCCCATAATAAGGGAAATTTCTTCAATTTTGCCCCAAAATAAAGGAAATTTCTGCAATTTTGCCTCAAATAAGGGGAATTTCTGACTTTTTGCCCTTGAAAAACGGAGATATTTTTTCTTTTTGCACCAAAATAAGGAGAATTTCAGCCTTTTCCCCCTAAAATTATGAGATTTTCTGCAATTTTGCTTCAAAATACGGGGAATTTCTGCCTTTCAGCCCCAAAATAAAGGGAATTTCTGAATTTTTCCTCAAAATTAAAGGAATTTCTGCATTTTACCTCTAAATAAGGGGAATTCCTGCATTTTGCCCCAAAATATGGGGAATTTCTTCCTTTTTGTTCCAAAATAAGGAAAATTTCTTCAATTTTGTACCAAAATAAAATAAATTTCTGCTTTTTGCCCCAAAATAAAAGTAATTTCTGACTTTTTGCTCTGAAATAAATAAAATTTCTGCAATTTTGCCCGAAAATAAGGGAAATTTTGCCTTTTTGCCCCAAAATAAGGGGAATTTCTGCCTTTTAACCCCAAAATATGGAGAAATTCAGCATTTTACCTCAAAATAAGGGGAATTTCAGCCTTTTTGCACCAAAATATGGGGAATTTCTTCATTTTTGCCACAAAATAAGAAAAATTTCTGCAATTCTGTTCCAAAATAAAATTAATTTCTAAAATGCTGCCCCAAAATAAGGGAAATTTCTGATTTTTTCTCCGAAATAAGGAGAATTTCTGTATTTTTGCCCCAAAATAAAAAGAATTTCTGCCTTTTTGCCCCTAAAATTAGGGGAGTTTCTGTAATTTTGCTTAAAAACAGGGAATTTCTGCCTCTTTTCCCGAAAATAAGAGGAACTTCTGCCGATTTGCCCCAAATAAAGGGAATTTCTGCATTTTTGCCCCAATATTAGAGGAATTTCTGCAATTTTGCTTCAAAATACGAGGATTTTCTTCCTTTTTGCCCCCCAAAAAGGGAAATTTCTGCAATTTTATCCCAAAATAAGGGGAATTTCTGCCTTTTTGCCCCCAAATAAGGGGAATTTCTGCATTTTTGCCCTGAAATAAGAAAAATTTTTGCTTTTTTTCTCTGAAATAAGTGAAATTTCTGCAATTTTGCCTTAAAATAAAAGAAATTTCTGCAATTTTTTTCTCAAAATAAAGGAATTTTCTGCAATTTTGCAACAAAATAAAGGGAATTTCTGTTGTTTGTCCCCAAATAATGGAAATTTCTGCAATTTTTCCCTAAAATAAGAGGAATTTCTGCCTTTTGCCCCAAAACAAAGAAAATTACTGCATGTTTTACCCCAAAATTAGGTGAATTTCTGCAATTTTGCTCCAAAATACAGGGATTTTCTGCCTTTTTCGCAGAAAATAAGAGGAATTTCTGCCATTTTGCCGCGAAATAAGTGAAATTTCTGCAGTTTTACCCCAAAATAAATGGAATTTCTGATTTTTTGCCCCAAAATTAGAAGAATTTCTGCAATTTTGCTCCAAAATACGGGGAATTTCTGCCTTTTTGCCCGAAAATAAAGGGAATGTAAACCTTTTTGCCATAAAAAAGGAAATTTCTTCATTTTTACCCCAGAATAAGGGGATTTTCCGCCTTTTTGACTCAAAATAAGTGCAATTTCTGACTTTTTTCCAAAAATAAATGGAATTTCTGTCTTTTTGCCCCAAAATAAGGGGAATTTCCGACTTTTAGCCCTGAAATATGTTAAATTTCAAAAATTTTTCCCCAAAGTATTTGAAATTTCTGCAGTTTTGCCCCCAAAATAAGGGAAATTTCTGTATTTTTGCCCCAAAATAAGAGAAATTTCTGCCTTTTTACCTCAAAATAAGGGGAATTTCTGCATTTTTGCCACAAAATATAAGGAATTTCTGCCTTTTTGCCCCAAAATTAGGGAAGTTTTTGCAATTTTGCTCCAAAATATGGGGAATTTCTGCCTTTTTGCCCGAAAATAAAGGGAATGTATACCTTTTTGTCATGAAAAGGTAAATTTCTTCATTTTTACCCCCAAATAAGGGGATTTTCCGCCTTTTTGACTCAAAATAAGTGCAATTTCTGACTTTTTTCCAAAAATAAATGGAATTTCTGTCTTTTTGCCCCAAAATAAGGGGAATTTCCGACTTTTTGCCCTGAAATAATTTAAATTTCAAAAATTTTTCCCCAAAATAATTGAAATTTCTGCAGTTTTGCCCAAAAATAAGTGGAATTTCTGTATTTTTGCCCCAAAATAAGGGAAATTTCTGCCTTTTTACCTCAAAATAAGGGAAATTTCTGCATTTTTTGCCACAAAATATAAGGAATTTCTGCCTTTTTGCCCCAAAATAAGTAAAATTTCTGCCTTTTTTCCCTGAAATAAGTGAAATTTCTGCAATTTTGGCCCAAAAAAATTGAAATTTCTGCAATTTTGTCCCAAAATAAGAGAAATTTCTGGAATTTTGCCCCAAAATAAGTGGAATTTCTGAGTTTTTCCCCAAAATAAAAAGAATTTCTGTCTTTATGCCCCAACATATAGGGAAATTCGGCATTTTAGCCCCACAATTAGGGGAATTTCTGCAATTTTGCTCCAAAATACGGGGAATTTCTGCTTTCTTGCCCGAAAATAAGGGGAATGTTTACCTTTTGCCACAAAAAGGGGAAATTTCTTCATTTTTGCCCCAAAATAATAGGAATTTCTGCATTTTACGTCAAAATATGTGAAATTTCTGGCTTTTTACTCAAAAATATACGGAATTTCTGTATTTTTGCCCCAAAATAAAAGGAATTTTTGAATTATGCCCTGAAATAAATGAAATTTCTCCTATTTTGCCTCAAAATAAGGGAAATTTTTGCTTTTTTTCCACAAAATAAGAGGAATTTTTGTCTTTTTGCCCTAAAATAAAAGGAATTTCAGCCTTTTTACCTAATAATAAGGGGAATCTCTCCTTTTTGCCCTAAAATATGGGGAATTTCTGTATTTTTGCACCAAAATAAAAAAATTTTCTGCAATTTTGTACCAAAATAAAAGTAATTTCTGCCTTTATGCCCCAAAATAAGAGAAATTTCTGCATTTTTTCCCTGAAATAAGTGAAATTTCTGTAATTTTGCCCCAAAATTAGGGAGTTTTCTGCAATTTTGCCCCAAAATAAAGGAAATTTCTGGAATTTTGCCCCAAAATAAAGGGAATTTCTGACTTTTGGCCCTGAAATAAGGAGAATTTCTGTCTTTTTGCCCCAAAATAATGTGAATTTCTGCATTTTCCCTCAAAATTAGGGGAATATGTGCAATTTTGCTTCAAAATACGGGGAATTTTTGCCTTATTGCACCAAAATAAAAGGAATTTCTGCATTTTTGCACCAATATAAGGGGAATTTCTGAAATTTTGCTCCAAAATACGGGGAATTTTTGCCTTGTTGCCCAAAATTAAGTCGAATTTCTGCCTTTTTGCCCTGAAATATTTGAAATTTCTGCAATTTTACCCCAAAATAAGGGGAATTTCTGTTTTTGGCCCCAAAATTAGGAGAATTTCTGCTTTTTGCCCCAAATTAAGGCAAATTACTGACTTTTTGCCCTGTAATAAGTGAAATTTCTGCAATTTTGCCCCAAAATAAGGGGAATTTCTGCCTTTTTGCCGAAATAAGGGGAATTTCAGCATTTTACCTTCAAATAAGGGGAATTTCTGCCTTTTTGCCACAAAATATGGGGAATTTCTGCCTTATTGCCCCCAAATAAGGAAAATTTTTGCTTTTCTGCCTCAATTAATGGGAATTTCTGCCTTTTTGTCACAAAGTAAAGGGAATTTCTGCCTTTTTTCCACAAAGTAAAGGGAATTTCTGCTTTTTTGCCCCATATACCAGGAATTTCAGCCTTTTTACCCCAAAATAAGGGGAATTTCTGCCTTTTGCCCAAAATATGGTGAATTTCTGACTTTTTGTTCTAAAATAAGGAAAATTTCTTCAATTTTGTACCAAAATAAAAGAAATTTCTGCTTTTTGCCCCAAAATAAAAGTAATTTCTGACTTTTTGCCCTGAAATAAATGAAATTTCTGCAATTTTGCCCGAAAATAATGGAATTTTGTGCCTTTTTGCCCAAAAATGAGGCGAATTTCTGCCTTTTAACCCCAAAATATGGGGAATTTCAGCATTTTACCTCAAAATAAAAGGAATTTCAGCCTTTTTGCACCAAAATATGGGGAATTTCTTCCTTTTTGCCACAAAATAAGAAAAATTTCTGCAATTCTGTACCAAAATAAAAGAAATTTCTAACATTTTGCCCCAAAATAAGGGAAATTTCGGATTTTTGCCCCGAAATAAGGAGAATTTCTGTATTTTTGCCCCCCAAAAATAGGAATTTCTGCCTTTTGCCCCAAAATTAGGGGAGTTTCTGCAATTTTGCTTCAAATACAGGGAATTTCTGCCTCTTTTCCCGAAAGTAAGGGGAACTTCTGCCGATTTGCCCCAAATAAAGGGAATTTCTGCATTTTTGCCCCAATATTTAGGGAATTTCTGCAATTTTGCTTTAAAATACGGGGAATTTCTGCCTTTTTGCCCAAAATTAAGGGGATTTTCTGCCTTTCTGCGCCCTAACAAGGGAAATTTCTGCAATTTTATCCAAAAATAAAAGGAATTTCTGCCTTTATGCCCTCAAATAACGGGAATTCCTGCCTTTTTGCCCTGAAATATGTGAAATGTCTGCAATTTTACCCCAAAATAAGGTGAATTTCTACTTTTTGCCCCAAAATAATGGGAATTTCTGCCTTTTTGCCCCAAAATATGAAAAATGTTTGCTTTTTTTCTTTGAAATATGTGAAATTTCTGCAATTTTGCCTTAAAATTAAAGAAATTTCTGCAATTTTTCTCCATAATAAAGAATTTTTTGCAATTTTGCCCGAAAA